>NC_048586.1:46694521-46994521 GCF_013265735.2 Oncorhynchus mykiss | reverse complement strand
TATTTTTACAATTTATTGTAGTGAGAAAATGTATTTATTTCGGGATATGTATACCGAGTATATCTACATCACCATCAGACCATTTCATTGGTAAACTACACGACAATGTAAAAGTTGTATTTTTTAGTAATCCAATACCTAATAATTTGGTTTTAATCCAGAGAGGTTAGAAAAATTATCTATATCATCTATTTTGGTATTTTATTAGGATACCCATTAGCTGCAAATGCAGCAGCTACCCTTCCTGGGTTCCACACAAAATATGAAACATAATATAGAACGAGATAATACAGAACATCAACAGACAAGGACAGCTCAAGGAAGGAACTACATAATTTTTTTTAATTAAAGGCACATGAAGCCTATATATCAATGCATAAACACAAATTATCTAGGTCAAGTAGGGGAGAGGCGTTGTGCCGTGAGGTGTTGCTTTATCTTTTTTTTTAACCAGTTTTGCTGTTTATTTGAGCAATATGAGATGGAAGGAATATCCATGCAATAAGTGCTCTATATAATACTATACACTTTCTTGAATTTGTTCTGGATTTGGGGACCGTGAAAAGACCCCTGGTGGCATGTCTGGTGGGATAAGTGTGTGTGTCAGAGCTGTGTGTAAATTGACTATGCAAACAATTTGGGATTTTCAACACATTAATGTTTCTTATAAAAAGAAGAAGTGACGCAGTCAGTCTGTCCTCAACTCTTAGCCAAGAGAGACTGGCAGCATAGTGTTAATATCAGCCCTCTGATTTCAATGAAGAGCAAAACGTGCCTCTCTGTTCTGGGCCAGCTGCAGCTTAACTAGGTATTTCCTTGCAGAACTGGACCACATGACTGGACAATAATCAAGAGTAGACAAATCTAGAGCCTGCAGGACTTGCTATTTGGAGTGTGGTGTCAAAAAAGCAGAGCATCTCTTTATTACGGCCAGACCTCTCTCCATCTTTACAACCATGAAATCTATATGTTTTGACCATGACCGTTTACAATCTAAGGTTATACCAAGTAATTTAGTCTCCTCAACTTGTTCAACAGCAACACTATTCATTAGCAGATTCAGCTGTGGTCTAAGGAATGATTTGTACCAAATACAATGCTCTTAGTTTTAGAGATGTTCAAGACCAGCATATTACTGGCCACCCATTACAAAACACACTGTAACTCCTTGTTAAGGGCTTCAGTGACTTCATTAGCTGTTGTTGCTGATGCGTATATGGTGGAATCATCAGCATACATGGACACACATGCTTAATGCCAGTGGCAGGTCATTGGTAAAAATAGAAAAGGTACAGGGCCCAGAGAGCTGCCCTACAGTACACTACACTTTACATGTGTGGTATACCACACTTTACATCTATGAGGCTGTGGAGGGATCCAAGTTGTGGATTTAAAAGAAAGCATGAATCATCAGCTTACAATGACACCTTGACACCTTTGTTTTTAATTAAGCAGTGGATTTCTAATCCCTTGATATTTTAATAGCTAACATTTCTTTGGCCATAATAAATAGATATGCCAATAGTGGACAACCTTGTTTTAATTTAAAAGAAGCCATTACTTACTTTTTAACACCTAAGGTTACTATACATGATTTTAACCCATTTAAAAGAGATTCTCCAAAATGTAAATATTCGAGGCATTTACAGGCCTGGTTTCCCAGATTTGTGTTCTATTGTTTCCAGTATATTATCTCCAATGTATCGTCCATGTAAAAAGCATGTGTAGCATCAATTTTTTTAATGGATTGGATCTTTCCCATCCTGTTTCAGTAATAATGAAATCAAACCTTCTTGTGAGTGTCTGATAATCTACCATTTACATAGGAGTGGTTAAAACATGCTAATAAAGGTCCTCTGAGTATATCAAAAAACGTTTTGTATACTTCCACTGGTATGCCATCCAGCCCTGGAGTTTTCCCAGCCTTAAAGTCTTTAATTGCATCAAGAAGTTCCTCAACATTAGTCTTTCTGTTCGGCTGTTAATTTTACATTATTAATAGGAAAAAATACATACAATTAGCTTTGGTTAGAGGAGATGGAGGAGGCTGAGACGTATGCTTAAAGTACTTTGCTTCCTTTTTCAAAATATAATTTGGTGAATCATGGGCGACTGTCATTTGTAACAAGTTTCAGTAAATGTATTTTTGATAGCACATCAATGTTGAAGATTAAAAAATAATTTGGTGCATTTTTCCCCCATAGTATATTACACCTGATCTTTCTTGAATAAGTTCCTCAATTTTTTCCCCCCTCTAACTTATTTTGAGCCTCTATGGTATAGTTTTTATTGCTGTCGATCTGTTCTGTCAGACATTCTATTTAATTTGTTAGTATGGACTCTTTTGACTGAAATGACTTTTGATTTAAATTAATTGAATTGCATGGCCTCTAAAGGCACATTTAAAAGTGTCCCATATCGTAAGGGGATTTGCTGTACCGATGTTATTTCTGAAAAATTATATTATAAGATCTTCTGTCCTAGTAATCATCCAGTAGGCTTTGAATAAATTTCCAATATCCTCGCCCATGTGGAAATTCGGTAAGAGTAATGTACAGTTGAAGTCGGAAGTTTACATACACTTAGGTTGGAGTCATTAAAACTAATTTTTCAACCACTCCACAAATTTCTTGTTTACAAACTATAGTTTTGGCAAGTCGGTTAGGACATCGACTTTGTGCATGACACAAGTAATGTTTCCAACAATTGTTTACAGAAAGATTATTTCACTGTATCACAATTCCATTGGGTCAGAAGTTTACATACACTAACTTGACTGTGCCTTTAAACAGCTTGGGAAATTCCAGAAAATGATGTCATAGCTTTAGAAGCTTCTGAAAGGCTAATTGACATCATCTGAGTCAATTGGAGGTGGACCTGTGGATGTATTTCAAGGAATACCTTCAAACTCAGTTACTCTTTGCTTGACCTCTTGGGAAAATAAAAAGAAATCATCCAAGACCTCAGAAAATAAATTGTAGACCTTCACAAGTCTGGTTCATCCTTGAGAGCAATTTCCAAACGCCTGAAGGTTCCACGTCCATCTGTACAAACAATAGTACGCAAGTATAAACACCATGGGACCACACAGCCGTCATACCGCTCAGGAAGGAGACATCCCAGAGATTAACATACTTTGTTAAGCGAAAAGTGCAAATCAATCCCAGAACAACAGCAAAGGACCCTGTGAAGATGCTGGAGGAAATGGTTACAAAAGTATCTATATCCACAGTAAAAGTCCTTTATCGACAAAACCTGAAAGGCTGCTCAGCAAGGAAGAAGCCACTGCTCCAAAACCACCATGAAAAATCCAGACTATGGTTTGCAACTGCACATGGGGACCAAGATCGTACTTTTTGGAGAAATGTCCTCTGGTCTGATGAAACAAAAATGGAACTGTTTGGCCATAATGACCATCGTTATGTTTGGAGGAAAAAGGGGGAGGCTTGCAAGCCGAAGAACACCATCCCAACCGTGAAACACGGGGGTGGCAAGCTGGAAAGTGTTACATAAGTAGCTCTAAAAGTCAGTCCACGATGAGACATATTGTGTATAAATGGAGATATCCCTAGGAGTGGCCGTCCTAAAAAGATGACAGCAAGTGCACAGCACAGAATGCTCAATGAGGTTAAGAAGAATCCTAGAGTGTCAGCTAAAGACTTACAGAAATCTCTGGAAGATGCTAACATATCTGTTGACGAGTCTACAATACATAAAACACTCAACAAGAATGGTGTTCATGGGAGGACACCATGGAAGAAGCCACTGCTGTCCAGAAAAAAACATTGCTGCACGTCTGAAGTTTGCAAAAGAGCACTACTGGCAAAATATTATGTGGACATATGAAACAAAAGTTGTGTTGTTTGGAAGTAACACACAACACTATGTGTGGAGAAAAAAAGGCACAGCACACAAACATCAAAACCTCATCACAAATGTAAACTATTGTGAAGGGAGCATCATGGTTTGGGGCTGCTTTGCTGCCTCAGGGCCTTGACAGCTTGCTGTCATCGACTGAAAAATGTATTCCCAAGTTTAGCCTTACATTCTCCTGCAAAATGTCTTGATATCTGTCTGCCAACAGAAGTTGGGTGATGCAACAGGACAACAACCCAAAGGACAGAAGTAAATCAACAACAGAATGGCTTCAACAGAAGAAAATACGCCTTCTGGAGAGGCCCAGTCAGTCCTGACCTCAACCCGATTGAGATGCTGTGGCATGACCTCAAGAGCCGTTCACACCAGAAATCCCAAGAATATTGTGGAACTGAAACAGTTTTGTAAAGAGGGATGGTCACATACTTTTACTTCCCACTGTATATCCACTAGTTCCAATATATCCATGACATCCTGTGCCTGAGGGTGATAGTTTATAGTGTGATTTCCTTTACGGTCCATTGCGGTTTTTAAAACAGCATTATAATCTCCCACCATAATAATAGTCTTGTATTGCTTGCAGGTAGATAATGTATTATATATATATATACTGTATATATTTTCAAAGAAGAGTGGATCATCATTATTTGGTCCGTAAAGGTAAATGAGACATATGTGTTTATGGTCCAATAACATATTTAAAATCATCCATCTACCTTGAGGATCTAGTTGGACAATTTGCACATTCGGATCAATATTACTGTTAATTAATATCATCACCCCTTTTGAGTTTCTTTGCCCATGGGAGAAATATACTTCACCACCATAGGGCCTTTTTCCAGACAACTTCATCTAAATTTGTTGAATGAGTTTCCTGTAAACAATAGATATTATATTCCTTCTCTTTGAGCCAGGTTAATATTGTTCTTTTCTTATTATCTGCTAAACCATTACAATTAAAACTGGCTATACTTATTTCACCATTTACAATAATGATATACAAGTCTCAAATCTATTTATCATAATATATGTTTGTAAACGTTGCATTAAAAATAACAGTGATTGAGTGTCCATAATAGCTGTACCATGATATTTGCATTGCTACTAAGTAACCTTCCAATCGTTCTCCACTATTGCACCCACTAAAGCCCATCCCATCCCTAGTTGGGTTGTCATCCCAGTGACCGGCAGATCACCCCTGTCCCCACGGATCCCTAGGCCCCCAGAGAGGCCAGGGCCATCCTTCGAAAAGAGCCACCCGCTGAACAGAAGCAGATCAACCGCTAAAAGTATTTCCAATGCTCTTACGTCAGTTTGCTTTATATATAGCTAGTAAGATATATGTATACATATATTCAAAAATCTTGCGTATCTTAATTTCCATCATTAACAATTAATACGTGTAAGAATGTCGGCAAATAAAATAAATGCGGTAATATGTACATGCAGGTAGAGTTATTAAAGTGACTATGCATTGATGATAACAACAAAGAGTAGCAGCCGTGTAAAAGAGGGGGATAGTCTAGGTAGCCATTTGATTAGATGTTCAGGAGTCTTATGGCTTGGGGGTTGTCAAGTAATTATTTAATCAGTGTTCATAAATTCCAATTATATTTATATGTCTGATACCCAGAGTTTGTAAAGTTCTGGTCTTAAATAAAACAGACAGAATTCCCAGCTCACAATTGATCAATTGATCAGGTTCCAATTTATTTGCGAGAGCTCCAAAGTTTTCACAAATCCATTCCTTCTTATATCATCCTAAACTACACACACACATACACACCAACATGGATTTCTCATGAGTCTAACCACAGTTTATAACCCCTCAACTGACCGTTCCAGGCTCCCCCAGACACAATAACTCTGGAGGAGCACTCCATGTCCTCTCTTATCTCCACATACACTCCTTTCTTCCTAGGTCCATGCCATATAACCCCTTCCTAATGGACAAACATTATTTAATACTACAAGAAAGACAGGGTAGAATTCTTGCCAGTTATAGTGCAGTATACCTCATTTAGTCATTATTGATAAAAATCCCATAACAGGGGTAGAAGCTGTTTAGAAGCCTCTTGGACCTAGACTTGGCACTCGGTATCACTTGTCATGTGGTAGCAGAGAGAACAGTCTATGACTAGTGTGGCTGGAGTCCTTGACAATTTTTAGGGCCTTCCTCTGACACCGCCTGGTATAGAGGTCCTGGATAGCAGGAAGCTTGGCCCCGGTGATGTACTGGGCCGTTCGCACTACCCTCTGTATTGACTTGCGGTCGGAGGCCGAGCAGTTGCCATACCAGGCAGTGATGCAACCAGTCAGGATGTTTTCGATGGTGCAGCTGTAGAACCTTTTGAGGATCTGATTACCCATGACAAATGTTTTCAGTCTCCTGAGAGGGATTAGGTTTTGTTGTTCCCTCTTCACGACTGTCTTGTTGTGCTTGGACCATGTTAGTTTGTTGGTGATGTGGACGCCAAGGAACTTGAAGCTCTCAACCTGCTCCACTGCAGCTCCAAGAATGAGAATGGGGGCGTGCTTGGTCCTCTTTTTCCTGTAGTCCACAATCATCTCCTTCGTCTTGATCACGTTGAAGGAGAGGTTATTGTCCTGGCACCACACAGCCAGATCTCTGACCACCTCCCTATAGGCTGTCTTATCGTTGTCGGTAATCAGGCCTAACACTGTTGTGTCATCTGCAAATGTAATGATGGTGTTGGAGTCATGCCTGGCCATGAGGTCATGAGTGAACAGGGATTTTTTTTATTTATTATTATTTTTTTCACATTTATTTAACAAGGTACAGTATTTATAACCTAACCCTTTATTTAACCAGGTATGCTAGTTGAGAACAAGTTCTCATTTACAACTGCCACCTGGCCAAGATAAAGCAAAGCAGTGCGACACAAACAACAACACAGAGTTACACATGGAATAAACAAGTGTACAGTCAATAACACAATAGAAAAAAGAAATTATATGTACAGTGTGTGCAAATGGCGTGAGGAGGTAGGCAATAAATAGGCCATAGTAGCTAATTAATTACAATTTAGCAGATTAACACTGGAGTGATAAATGAGCAGGTGATGATGTGCAAGTTGACATACTGGTGTGCAAAAGAGCAGAAAAGTATATAAAAACAATATGGGGATGAGGTAGGTATATTGGGTGGGCTATTTAGAGATGGACTATGTACAGCTGCAGCGATCGGTTAGCTGTTCAGATAGCTGATGTTTAAAGCTATTGAGGGAAATATAATTCTCCAGCTTCAGCGATTTTTGCAATTCGTTCCAGTCACTGGCAGCAGAGAACTGGAAGGAAAGGCGGCCAAAGGAGGTGTTGGCTTTGGGGATGACCAGTGAGATATACCTGCTGGAGCGCGTGCAATGGGTGGGTGTTGTTATCGTGACAAGTGAGCTGAGATAAGGCAGAGCTTCACCTAGCATAACCTTATAGATGACCTGGAGCCAGACTACTAGAGCATACAGGTCGCAGTGGTGGGAGGTATAAGGGGCTTTGGTGACAAAACGGATGGCACTGTGATAGACTGCATCCAGTTTGCTGAGTAGAGTATTGGAAGTTATTTTGTAGATGACATCGCCGAAGTCTAGGATCGGTAGGATAGTCAGTTTTACTAGGGTAAGTTTGGCGGTGTGAGTGAGGGTAAGTTTACTAGGGTAAGTTTGGCGTTTTGTTGCGAATTAGAAAGCTGATTCTAGATTTGATTTTGGATTGGAAATGTTTAATATTAGTCTGGAAGGAGAGTTTACAGTCTAGACAGACACCTAGGTATTTGTAGTTCTTATTCTAGGTCAGAAGTGTCCAGTGTACTGATACTAGTCAGGCGGGCGGGTGTGGGCAGCGAACGGTTGAAAAGCATGCATTTGGTTTTACTAGCGTTTAAGAGCAGTTGGAGGCCATGGAAGGAGTGTTGTATGGCATCGAAGCTCAGGAGGGTTTGGAGGGTAGTTAACACAGTGTCCAAAGAAGGGCCAGATGTATATAGAATGGTGTCATCTGCGTAGAGGTGGATTAAGGAATCACCAGCAGCAAGAGCGACGTCATTAATATATAGAGAGAAAATAGTCGGCCGGAGAATTGAACCCTGTAATACCCCCATAGAGACTGTCAGAGGTCCGGACAACAGGCCCTCAGATTTGACACACTGAACTCTGTCTGCGAAGTAGTTGGTGAACCAGGCGAGGTAGTCATTTGAGAAACCATCCACTCCGGAGCCAGGCCCATCCACTGGGGAGCCAGGCCCACCCACTGGGGAGCCAGGCCCACCCACTGGGGAGCCAGGCCCACCCACTGGGGAGCCAGGCCCATCCACTGGGGAGCCAAGCCCATCCATTGGGGAGCCAGGCCCATCCATTGGGGAGCCAGGCCCATCCACTGGGAAGCCAGGCCCATCCACTGGGGAGCCAGGCCCATCCACTGGGGAGCCAAGCCCACCCACTGGGGAGCCAGGCCCATCCACTCCAGATCCAGGCCCATCCACTCCGGAGCCAGGCCCATCCACTCCGGAGCCAGGCCCACCCACTGGGGAGCCAGGCCCATCCACTCTGGAGCCAGGCCCATCCACTCAGGAGCCCGGCCCATCCACTGGGGAGCCCGGCCCATCTACTGGGGAGCCAGGCCCATCCACTCCGGAGCCAGGCCCACCCACTGGGGAGCCAGGCCCATCCACTTTGGAGCCCATCCACTCTGGAGCCAGGCCCATCCACTGGGGAGCCCGGCCCATCTACTGGGGAGCCAGGCCCATCCACTCCGGAGCCAGGCCCACCCACTGGGGAGCCAGGCCCATCCACTTTGGAGCCCATCCACTGTGGAGCCAGGCCCATCCACTGGGGAGCCAGGCCAAGCCAATCAGAATATGTTTTTTTTCCACAATAGGGCTTTATAACAGACATAAATACTCCTCCGTTTTATCAGCTGTCCAGGTGGCTGGTCTCAGACGATCCCCCAGGTGAAGAAGCCAGATGTGGAGGTCCTGGGAGGGCGTGGTTTCACGTGGTCTGTGGTTGTGAGGCTGGTTGGACGTACTGGAGGAAGTTTATGGTAGAGAAATTAACATTAAATTCTTTGGCAACAGCTCTGTTGTACATTCCTGTAGTCAGTATGCCAATTACACGCCCCACTCAAAACTTGAGACATCTGTGGCATTGTGTTGTATGACAAAACAAAATAGTGGCCTTTTATTGACCCCAGCACAGGGTGCACACCTGTGTAATGATCATGCTGTTAAATCATCTTCTTGATATGCCACACCTGTCAGGTGGATGGATTATCTTGGCAAAAGAGAAATGCTCACTAACAGGGATGTAAACAAATTTCTGCACAAAATTGAAGAGAAATAAGCTTTTTTTGCGGATGGAAAATTTCCGGGATCTTTTATTTCAGCTCATGAAACATGGGTCCAATACTTTACATGTTGTGTTTATGTCTTTGTTCAGCATAAAATAACATAAAGAAATGTTTAGTTGTCCAGTTCTTCTTGGAACATCAGAAGCAGCCATTGTAGTTATTTACCTGTCTCGGATAGACAATGTAACATCGCTTCCATGAAACTAGAAAATAGACTGTCCCCATTTTGAAACGAGGGTGGGAACACAATTGGACAAAGAAGTAGGGCTCCCTTCTTTACAAAGCCAGGGAAAATGAGTCAACCTGCAATGTCCTGGCAGATAGGATAAGTCCAATGTCTCTATTGAACAAGGACAACCATATCTACTCACTGCTAGCGTGACCATGCAATCTGTGAAACACAAAGGCCACAAAAATTGTGGGAAAATTAAAAAATAGAGCTATAGTGTATAATTATGTCTGAAACACCTCTCATCACTCATAATTATGTCTGAAACACCCTCTCATCACTCATAATTATGTAGGGAGACTGGACAACCACCCCTAATAGTGGGTGCATTCGTATGCCCAGCCGTTACTGACGCCCTGCCAGATCTTACATCGCCTGGATAGGTATTTTATGTATCAGTATGTTATAGCAATCTGTCAGTCGATGACACAGTCAATGATGTGGAACGCAACCATGTGTTGATGAATGCAACGTGACCCTTGTCTAGAGGTGAAGTTTGCCTTTAATGTAATGCAATCAGGAATTTAGTAGAACACGATTTAGACCTGACTGTAATCTCTAATTCTCTCTCTGCCTCCCTCGCTCCCTCTCTCTCTGCCTCTGTCATTCTCTCTCTCTGCCTCCTCTCCCCCTCCCTTTCTCTCTGCCTCCCTCTCTCTCTGCCTCCCTCTCTCCCTCTCTCTCCCTCTCCCTCACACACATACGGTAGGCGTGCCCAACTTCCCAGACTCTTGATCAAGTGCAGAAGAACCATTTGCACAGAAGGCAATTAAAAGCTTTAGTGGTTCCTGCCATCAGATGAGTGGTGTGGGGCCCCAGCCTGATCCCAGATCGCTCCCGGACACTAGCTTATTGGACAGGGCCACTCTGAGCCAGACCGCTCCCAGACTCTAGTTTATTGGACAGAGCCACTCTGACCCAGTGAAATGGCATCAGTAATGCACACCAAATAGACTCCAGGTAGCCTGTGAGAGCCAAGTGGAAGGCATCTGCATGAATCAACAATAAATTATGCTGGCTGTAACGTGTGGAGGGGTGCAACTGTCTGCCCCGTAATGTGATGTTCAAATATACTGGTAAACACTTTCCAAATCTGCTGTTAAAGTCAACAAATGAGATTAGAGATAGGATTAAATATCTCCAAATGGTAGACATACTGTAGAATGGTACGGTGATCCTAGGGGGTAAACATGCTTTTAGAATGTAATAACAGTGCACCATAATAGGGAACATTTAAATACTCCAAACATAAAGAATGCTAGAGATGTAGATTTGTTTCAACAGACCATTAAACTCAGGGTTATCTGACATGAGTGGCAACTTTTGAAATGTAGTGACAGTTTGAACACTCTGTCGTGTCTTTGGCTATGCCGGATTAAGTGATATGACATGCTATATAAACTCATTTATCCGTAATGAATATTACCTGATTGAGCTAATCATGTAAATGTTAATAACTAGAGAGTCGGGCACCACTAAATAATATTTATAGAGCTGTTATCTTCCGAATAAACTCTTAAAGACCTAGTAATATTTTACATCAATAGCAGTCAATATTAATCGTCATCTTAATTCAGTCTCATCTGAAAGTTGAAAATTCTTGGTTATCTGCACGAACCCTGGCTAACAAGTTCAACCAGCAATACAAAATTGTGTTTAATTATTTATTTACTAAATACCTAACTAATCACACAGAATTACACATACACATAATTAAATCATAACTTGATTACAAATGACGTCATAAAGGAAAACGTCCCTAGCGGGCGGAACAGATATGACAGCTTGTTACACAAAAGAAAAGGGGATGGGTTTGAGTGAAAGAGCGGGAAGACTGAGGAACTGTGCTATCGTATGGACAGTATCTTATGCATTCTAAATTACCGCCCATTTGGAAAAGGAAAATGCAATAAATATTTACTCTGAGCTGCGCTTCGGTATGTTGGTGGTAGATGGAAGGCAGTGTTGCCCAACCGAGTCCTTCGTCCTTTGAAGAATGTCTCTGCTGGTAAATTGAATACGTTGTAGTAACGTAGTTGTGGTAGATGGGATACTCTGTCTGTTCCTTGGGGACCACCAGATGGGGACCATCGTTGTGGTCCCCATCTGGTGGTCGACCCGGGTAGGGTTTCTGCAAATGAAGAAGTCCGCTCCATGGCTGGGCAGCGGATGTCCGGATTGGGATCGCCGTTCCGGACCCGTCGTCTGGTCGTCCAGACTGGAAGATCTGGGCAGTAACTTAGGCAGATGTTAACAACGCACACACACTCATGCAATATACAGTGCCTTGCAAAAGTATTCGGCCCCCTTGAACTTTGCGACCTTTTGCCACATTTCAGGCTTCAAACATAAAGATATAAAACTGTATTTTTTGTGAAGAATCAACAACAAGTGGGACACAATCATGAAGTGGAACGACATTTATTGGATATTTCAAACTTTTTTAACAAATCAAAAACTGAAAAATTGGGCGTGCAAAATTATTCAGCCCCTTTACTTTCAGTGCAGCAAACTCTCTCCAGAAGTTCAGTGAGGATCTCTGAATGATCCAATGTTGACCTAAATGACTAATGATGATAAATACAATCCACCTGTGTGTAATCAAGTCTCCGTATAAATGCACCTGCACTGTGATAGTCTCAGAGGTCCGTTAAAAGCGCAGAGAGCATCATGAAGAACAAGAAACACACCAGGCAGGTCCGAGATACTGTTGTGAAGAAGTTTAAAGCCGGATTTGGATGCAAAAAGATTTCCCAAGCTTTAAACATCCCAAGCAATAATATTGAAATGGAAGGAGTATCAGACCACTGCAAATCTACCAAGACCTGGCCGTCCCTCTAAACTTTCAGCTCATACAAGGAGAAGACTGATCAGAGATGCAGCCAAGAGGCCCATGATCACTCTGGATGAACTGCAGAGATCTACAGCTGAGGTGGGAGACTCTGTCCATAGGACAACAATCAGTCGTATATTGCACAAATCTGGCCTTTATGGAAGAGTGGCAAGAAGAAAGCCATTTCTTAAAGATATCCATAAAAAGTGTCGTTTAAAGTTTGCCACAAGCCACCTGGGAGACACACCAAACATGTGGAAGAAGGTGCTCTGGTCAGATGAAACCAAAATTGAACTTTTTGGCAACAATGCAAAACGTTATGTTTGGCGTAAAAGCAACACAGCTCATCACCCTGAACACACCATCTCCACTGTCAAACATGGTGGTGGCAGCATCATGGTTTGGGCCTGCTTTTCTTCAGCAGGGACAGGGAAGATGGTTAAAATTGATGGGAAGATGGATGGAGCCAAATACAGGACCATTCTGGAAGAAAACCTGATGGAGTCTGCAAAAGACCTGAGACTGGGACGGAGATTTGTCTTCCAACAAGACAATGATCCAAAACATAAAGCAAAATCTACAATGGAATGGTTCAAAAATAAACATATCCAGGTGTTAGAATGGCCAAGTCAAAGTCCAGACCTGAATCTAATCGAGAATCTGTGGAAAGAACTGAAAACTGCTGTTCACAAATGCTCTCCATCCAACCTCACTGAGCTCGAGCTGTTTTGCAAGGAGGAATGGGAAAAAATTTCAGTCTCTCGATGTGCAAAACTGATAGAGACATACCCCAAGCGACTTACAGCTGTAATCGCAGCAAAAGGTGGCGCTACAAAGTATTAATTTAAGGGGGCTGAATAATTTTGCACGCCCAATTTTTCAGTTTTTGATTTGTTAAAAAAGTTTGAAATATCCAATAAATGTCGTTCCACTTCACGATTGTGTCCCACTTGTTGTTGATTCTTCACAAAAAAATACAGTTTTATATCTTTATGTTTGAAGCCTGAAATGTGGCAAAAGGTCGCAAAGTTCAAGGGGGCCGAATACTTTCGCAAGGCACTGTAGCATTACATTTCCTCCCAAATGAGCGGCGGTTGTGGCACTAACTGATGGTTGTATGTGGAAGTTGTTTATGGCTCTATCACTTTCTACGTGCCGAAGAAAATGAAACAAAATGAATGAAAACATAAATAAACAAAATATAGTTATGCCACCTTAATCATCTAATTGGACTGTATTTTATCTACGTCCATGGTCTTGGCAAAATGACCCGATCATGGCATTGTCTAATGTCATATCTAGGGCTTTCCTAATTTGTGGGGTGTTGCTTAGGGTGCTATCCTAAGTTGATAACTACAGTATATGATAAGTCTACAGCTGTAAGGCACTAGTTTTGGGCAGTCTACAGGGATGACCTTTGGAGTTCTGAGAAGAAAACTGGTGAGTACTGTAGCTGTAGATTTAAAGGCCTCAAAATAAATGTTCAACTTTACTAAGGCTGGTATTTTGCTCGGACCCTTAAGTGATCCTAGCATAAATCCTAATTGGATGTTCCATTGTGCATGTGCGTTTATGCTTACACAAGCACACGTCAAGGGAAGGAAACCAAGTATCCTGGCAGATTACAACTTGTTCGGAATGAGTCTGACGTAGTCAGGTAATTTTCAGGTCAATGCCTGGAGATCAGTCAGAATTGGTGTTGAGAGAGTCTGTAGTGGTTTTACTACCAGTCACTGTCTTCCACTATTGTAGTGGTGGTAGGTATGAAGAAGTATACTTCATAGCTATGTTATCCATGGAGGAGCTAACCTCATGACGGAAATACTCTAAGTATTAAACCAGTTTTACGTGGTGTGATCGTGGTTCATGACTTCTAATAACTTTTCTCCTGAAGGAGGGTTCTATTTCTAGTGGCGTGTGTTAACCATTGGAAGAGTGCAATGGAGATTCCCTTCCCCGTGTTGCACTCTGAGTGACTCCTATGTTGCTATTATCAATAGCAATTTAACTTGTGAGGTTACTAATCCTCTTACTGTTGCTGGACTGACTGTGGTATTGGTACTGGTACTCAAGGGGTCCAGTTGTCTTACCGATTTATTCTGAAATGTTATCCTACAGTAATACACGATTAGAGCATTTTACTAGTTGTCTTGTAGTGACTACTACACATGGCAAGGAATTATTATTGTTGCCATTTGTTTTGGAGGTGGACAAGTCCACTGGACTTCCTTCACGACCAGTGTGGTACGCCTCAGTACTATCTTAGATGTGTTCTAAGATAATCCCCGTCTAGGGGCCTGTCTGCTCCTCGCTGTTCTCAAAGGGGAGTTAACAACTAGATTTGATTTCTGCTCTGGTGCTCATACGGTGTTGTCCGTAGTCTCGACCCCCCCACCGGCCTCAATAAGGCTCATCATGGGTCTGGGCTACTATTCCCATCCTTTGTGTCTCGGGACCCCCCCACCAGTATGTGGTGTTGGTATCCGAGGCGCAAACGAAAGGTTCGGACCCTATGTACGAGCTGTCAGTGGCTGCTTTATTATGAGAGTGGATGTAACCTTCCAACCAAATCTCCTGGTGTTTGTGCTTCAACACCCTCAGTGGCTGTCGAGGTCTGTCAGTCACCACCGCGTCCGCGTGTGGCAACCTCTTGAGTACCTGCAAACTGAGACGAGGATATCGGTCTGTGATATCGCAAAGTGTTTCACCAGTGGGAGTCATCGGGTCAGTTGCTGGACTGACGCTATTAGTGTCATTGTAAGGGTTGACAGTCCCCCACAAAGCGGAAGGTGTATCCTCGGAAGCAGAGTATACTCTGCGCGGCTGCAGTGCTTGCGGAAGTGTCCGAAGGGAAAGAGAAGTTCATCTCAACTACCGTATTGCACGACTGCAAGGAGGAGGGAAGTTGCTCATTCACAGAGACAGCTGGCTCGAAATCATGACAGGAATGGTCAATCAGATTGGCTGATGGAATGTGTCGAGATATCGTAATATCTCCTTGGATCGGATTCTGCCCCAAGAGGTTTCTAAAAGTATTTTTTACCAAGGGGTGCTTTTAAGAGATACTCCTCATGAATGACTGCGTTGCAGCTAGCGTTAGGGGAAGACAGTGTGGTCAGTGGAGGAGGCACGGTGGCCTGTGACCATTTCTGGTTGGTTTTCCAATCCATCAATGGGAGTAACCGATCCATCAAGTCTGCTCCAAGTAGCAGGGTTACAGTTTCGAGGCTGGTAACATACACAGGGTGAACAAGGGATACGTCCTTGAAGTGTAATTTCAGCATGACTCTCAATGTGAGAGACGAGGTAGTCTGAGTGACCCCTCGAAGTGTAGTGTCGCATCGTTCCACTTTTAACCAACGTTTAGTTGGTTTCAAAGCCTTTTTGAGATCATCAAACAATGTTTGAGAGATGAGTGATATTGTCGCACCCGAATCAATTAGCGCATGACAAGTTAAGCAGTCCTCCAGGACTGTTTCCAGGTATGGTCGTTTCGATTCGTGTTTAGTGGACATATTCCCCACAAAGTGGAGTGGTCGTTCACAACAACGTGATGTGTCAATTCTGTTCAAGGTGGAAGCAGATCGACTTTTCAGATTTTGAGTGGGCTTGGCTTTAACGAAGCGTTTGTGCTTTTTCTTCGCAACCTTTGTATCAGAGTCTATAGACAAAGCCTGTGGTCTTGTTTCTTGATCAAGCGGGCCCTGGATAGGGTCTCGAGTGAGAGCGGGAGAGATTTGAATTTTAACGTCCTTGCTATGGGTGTTAATTCCTGCGGACCTGGTGTCCGGTAATTCCCTGTCTAGTCCTTGTGACTTATCTTTTACCCTTTCTCAAATGTTTCTCGCTTTAGTTCTTCACGTAGTGGATCTTCTGGAGAACATTGGTCTACGCTTCAACCCTTTGTTACCCTTGTGCTCTGACACTTTGTGTGGGTTGCAGGAACGTAGTGAACAGGTCGATTGTAGCGGTAGTTGTTTTGATGGCGACGTACTTTACAGCTATTTCGGCCGCGGAGGTTATTGGAATCATGGTTTCATGGTAGAAACTGTTGTTGCGCGTCATCTCTTAATGCTCAAATACCTGATAATTCACCCTCTAACTGGAGTGAGTGCTCCTGGTCAAACTTCAAAACCGAGTGGTCAGGGCTCTTGGCATTGCAAGCTTTTGATGCCTTAAAAGCTGTGCTTGCAAGCTCTCTGAGTTGTAAGATAGTCAAGCCAACGTGGGCTGCAGGGCCCAAGTAGGTAATGAAGGTGGGATACATGTTCGACAGGAACATCTGTTTAAATGGTAACAGGTCTTCGATGCCTGTTTCAGTGAGTAGGCCAAAGTAAGCTGAACGAAGCCTATGATAGTAAGCTTGTGGGTGTTCATTCCGAGCTTGTTTGACCGTGTTAGCCAGTGAGCTAACTTGTTTGCAAGTTGCAGAACCACTGAATTCTAATTTCAAAGCTGTGGCAAGTTTAGCGTAGTCATTTAGCACGTGTTGCTGTTGTAGGCGAATTAACCTTGTCACGTGTCTAATCGACGTGCGCTTCACATCAGAACCTGTAGCGTTCGGGTAGCCATCCAACACGTCCTCTATGTCAGCTAGGAACGTCTCAGTAATGTTTGGCTGACCTGGAACGGGGTCAAAGATGGGGAAATTCTTGACGAGTTTGTGAAGGTATTCCGCGTCAAGCGGGCGGAGAGGGTTGGCTTCATCCTGTGGGGAAAGTGGGGCCGAAAGGCCAAGAGGAGAAGCCAAGCTTTGGCTTTGTTGGCCAAGAGGTGCCATATTACTCAGTGCCGAATGGCCAAGAGGAGAAGACTGAGGGGCACTTAATGGAGGCAAGGTATGAAACCTATCGTCTTCACTCCTTTGAGTACAGGGCTCCGGTTGCTTGGATGGATATTAGTGCTGTAGAGCGTGACCATTCTGGACTTCCTCCAGATGATACCTAAGGGTGGTATTCTGCTGCATTGCAGAGTCCACTTGAGCGCTTAGAGTACTGATTTTGGACATGTGAGTGTCGCACTTGCTCCTTTCGGTCTCAAACTTATCTGTCATGGTTTGCAGATAGAGGTCTTGAGTACGGAGCGAGATATTCAGTGAGATTTCTTCCGCTTGCTTAGAAATCAAGATTTCCATCTTCATCACCCGAGTCACTGCCCTAGCACACTCTGCCAACCCGGATGTCCTAGCCATGTCTGAATCCTGGCTCAGGAAGACCACCAAAAACCCTGACATTTCCATCCCTAACTATAACATTTTCCGACAAGATAGAACTGCCAAAGGGGGCGATGTTGCAATCTACTGCAGAGATAGCATGCAGAGTTCTGTCTTACTATCCAGGTCTGTACCCAAACAATTTGAGCTTCTACTTTTAAAAATCCACCTTTCCAGAAACAAGTCTCTCACTGTTGCCGCTTAGTGTAGACCACCCTCTGCCCCCAGCTGTGCCAAAGACACCATTAATGAACAGACTGCCCCCCCATCTATCTTCAGAGCTCGTGCTGCTAGATGACCTAAACTAGGACATGCTTAACACCCCGGCCATCCTACAATCTAAGCTTGATGCCCTCAATCTCTCACAAATTATCAATGAACCCACCAGGTACAACGCCAAATCTGTAAACACGGACACCCTCATATATATTATCCTAACCAACTTGCCCTCCAAATATACCTCTGCTGTTTTCAACCAAGATCTCAGTGATCACTACCTCATTGCCTGCATCCGTAATGGGTCTGCGGTCAAAAGGCCACCCCTCATCACTGTAAAACGCTCCCTAAAACACTTCAGCGAGCAGGCCTTTCTAATCGACCTGGCCCGGGTATCCTGGAAAGATATTGACCTCATCCCGTCAGTAGAGGATGCCTGGTCATTCTTTAAAAGTGCCTTCCTCACCATCTTAAATAAGCATGCCCCTTTCAAAAAATTTTGAACCAGGAACAGATATAGCCCTTGGTTCTCTCCAGACCTGACTGCCCTTGACCAGCACGAAAACATCCTGTGGCGTTCTGCAATAGCATCGAATAGCACCCGTGATATTCAACTTTTCAGGAAAGTTAGGAACAAATATACACAGGCAGTTAGGAAAGCTAAGGCTAGCTTTTTCAAGTAAGGTAAGTCTGTTTTTGCCTCTTCGTTCGGTGACGTCGATAGACCAGTCGTGGATTAGTAAGGTTCCAAGTAGCTCTAGGTAGCTAGCAGGCCGCGGTTAGCAAAATGGGCCTTCAGCGGACGTCACGCCTGAGGAATCCTTGGGCAGATTATGTCGGTATTCCAGTCGTAGAGAATCAGCGGGGTTCCGTGCCCCGTACCGGCAGTAGGAGGCGTCCAGATATTGTATCCCAGGAGCCCTAGCCAGGCTAGCTTCAGGCTAATAGTCACCCGGGATTGCGGTTAGCTAGTTGCGAAGATCCAGATGAAAATGTTCAGAGTTAGGAGAGTTAGGTAGGAATCCGGGGATATGGGGAGAAAAAAAATAGGTCCGTTATGCTCTGGTTTGAGTCAAGATTGTACGAACTGGTGAGAGCTTTCTGAGCTAAAGGTTAGCTGATGACTGGTAGCAGTAGTTTGCTGACTGATAGCTGGTAGGTAGTTAGTGACTAGCTTCAGTTGAGGGATTCCAGATCCGAAGTAAATAGAAATACTTTAGAAAAAAACAGATCCACGCCACATTGGGTGAGGCGGGTTGCAGGAGAGTATTTAGAAGTTGAGGTTTAGGAAAATACTTTTAAAAGATATGCAAAGAAAAATATACATACAAGGGACACGACAGGACAAAGACTGCTACGCCATCATGGATAAGTGTGGAAAAGGTCAAGGGGTCTGAATACTTTCAGAAGGCATTGTATTTGTCCATGTTTCATGTTGTTAGTTTGTATGTGCCACTCATACATTTCCACCCTGTTAGGCAAAATTATATAGAAAAAAAATTGAAATGTTAAAATATGTTTGATTGAGAAGTTTTCACTATTATGCTAGCTCAATATCGCTTACTCACAGAGCTATGGCTAATTTAGGCTCAAAATTTCCACCCTGTTAGATTCCATCCACCCTGTTAGAATTATGCACAAATTGGAAAATCCGTGCCTGAGCTTGACCAAAATGTTTTTCTTAAAGTCCAACATGTCTCTTTTCTGATAGAATGCAAAATAAAACTTTTGCCCCCAAAGGTTTTGAGGTCCAAATGACCCAGCTACTCTAATCTATCGCATCTGATTAAATAATGATGGTTGATAAACTGAATCAGGTTAGTTACAACTGGGGGTGAAGCAAAAACCTACAGGAAGGTAGCTTTCCAGGAACATGGTTGGAGAGCCCTAATTTAGGACATCAACAGCCAGCCAGGGTTTTCGTGTGTGTTTGGTCTTCGGTCTGTTGCAGGTAGAATAGCTCAGCCTCCTCATTGATAGCCCCTACTTTAGACATTGCAAAATACAACATTGTTGTAGTCTATACCCTAAATCATTTGATTAATGATGCACAGTTCAGCCTGGTGGTTGACACACCTACCTATGCCCCTAAGATGAGATAGTTTGTGTTTATTTATTTAACTATTATTTATTTAACCTGGTTCTGTAGTGACCCCTCTAACACTGACATGCATTGCCTTAGACCACTGCACCACTCGGGAGCCCGAAGTAGACTGCGGCAAATAGTTTCCTCCGTTGCAAAAATACTGAATCTTAGGAGTCAAGCTTGACGCCCAGAAATGCAAGTCGACCGCAAAGGAGTTGAGGAATCGATTATTTTGGAGTCGACTCCTCAACACAACCTAAAGCACACCGATGCCGCATTTTATATCACTGCATGATAAAACTGGGGGGGACAAAAATGAAATTTCAGAATATGGTTGGGGTGGTCATGTCCCCCCATCCCCAATGAAAGTTGTGCCCCTCAATGCAGTTGCAGCATATAATGATATTATATGTAAGTATATACATTAGTAGTGCAGTAAGGTGACAGAACTATTGCATTGGTCAGGTAGACAAAACTGACTTCTGCGTGTAAAGAATATGAATAAATGTTAATAAATGTGTGGTAGGGTGCAGGAGTCAGCCCAGGGTTCAGCTGTTGGGGCAGTCTTGTGGCTTGGGGTAGAGACTGGGTTTGAGACAGGTGGTCCGAGACTTGATGTTGACCTGGGCGTAAGGAAAGCGGCAAATAGCAAGCGGGAGGACATTTTTTTGTTATCTGGGAAGCTGCTTACTAATCTGCCTCCACCTACCTAGTAAAGTAGCCTATGATGTTAGACTCTGAAAAACATATACGTTTTTACATAGCACTGAGCCTGAGAATGGTTACAACGCAGTTTTCCATTGTTTAGCTAGTTAAATAACTGATGGTGGAAATGAACGGCTGAGATACGATTCGTTGCCTTTTAGTGGAAGCATGGAAATGAAAGGTTCGTAGTTAAACATATTTTTCCATTTCCCGTAGCTAGCTAGCTAGCTACCAGTACTGTTTTCCCCTCAAAGAATAAACATGTCGTTGGACGCCAATGTATTTCTAAAACAATATGTGCAAACATGCCTTGTAGCTCATTTCAATCATGGCTTTTTTAGCATCTCGAACCAACTTGTACGATGATAGTTGGCAACACCAGTGGGTTTAAAAATATATATATTACGGTGAGGGGCCTTTTGTTTCTAAACGGTGCTTGATATTGACCATTGATTTTAGCTATCGCAAGCTAACTTGGTTAACCAGGCCTGGTCAAGCAGAGCAACCTTGTTAGCTAGCTAGAGTTTCCATTTAGTTATCCATGAGTTATACCATCATGGTATTGTTACTAGTAAAACAGTTAATTAGTTATTTAACTATCTTTCTACCTAGCAAGGCAGAATACAGCTTCCCCAGCTAGCTAACAGCCCGTATCAACAGCCTTTTAACTTGTTATTGAGGGCACTGGCTAGTTAGCTATTTTGAATCTATTTGGTTAACTTCAAAACCAGTTAACGTTGTTAGTCAACAAAAACATCAGAACCGAATCTGGGCCAAACCAAGGACATCTTCTGGCTCATAGTGTCAAATGAATCGTAGACGGACAGACAATACCTCGTTCTTCACAGTTGATATTTCACTACTGATAAAAACAAAAAAAGACCGGTCGCTGTCTGGCTAGCAATGCTCCTAGACTAGCTAGCTAACATTAGCTAGTTTTGCCTGAAATATGTGGCATTATATATAGTAAAATGAGTCACATCAAATTACATTAATAAAGTCCACAAAAAATAGTTACATGTGGGATGCCTGATGATCAAGGTAAACGTGGATCATTTTGAGAACTAACTTCAGCTAGTTAGTTAGCTAGCTCAAGAGTATCAGACTAGCTGTGCCATTTGACAGTAGGTCATAGCTACATCATCATAAACAAAATGCTAACATACATGGAATAGAATTAACTTATTCTGACAATTTCTGTTGGCTCTTATCTGGGCATTGCTTGATCTGTGGCCATATCAGGTCAGTGCTGCTATTTGAAAGACACTTCAGTTCAGGGTCAGACAGCGAAGGGTTTTGTAACCTTTATTTAACAAGACAAGTCAGTTAAGAACAAATTATTATTTACAATGACGGTCTACCCTGGCCAAACCCGGATGACGCTGGGGCCAATTGTGCGCAGCCCTATGGGACTCCCAATCACTCCGGTTGTGATACAGCCTGGAATCGAACCAGTTCCTTAGACCGCTGTGCCGCTTGGGAGCCCATTAGTTTTATACCAAACTAATTGTTGATTGGTCCCAACAAATGTCTGAATGTTCTGTCCTCAGAGTGGGGCCTCCAGACTGGACCATGAAGCAGTCAGTGATGAACTAGGTCCTAGGGAAGACTGAATCATTCCTATTAATTAGATCATCCTGCCTGAGAGGTGCACACATGGGATACCATAAATAGCATGACATGGGGATCCCTGCCAAGTCAGCAGCTACTCTTCCTGGGGTTTATTATGGATCCCCATTAGTCACTGTCAAGGCAGCAGCTACTCTTCCTGGGGTTTATTATGGATCCCCATTAGTTCCTGCCAAGGCAGCAGCTACTCTTCCTGGGGTTTATTATGGATCCCCATTAGTTCCTGCCAAGGTAGTAGCTACTCTTCCTGGGGTTTATTATGGATCCCCATTAGTTCCTGTCAAGGCAGCAGCTACTCTTCCTGGGGTTTATTATGGATCCCCATTAGTTCCTGCCAAGGTAGCAGCTACTCTTCCTGGGGTTTATTATGGATCCCCATTAGTTCCTGCCAAGGTAGCAGCTACTCTTCCTGGGGTTTATTATGGATCCCCATTAGTTCCTGTCAAGGCAGCAGCTACTCTTCCTGGGGTTTATTATGGATCCCCATTAGTTCCTGCCAAGGTAGCAGCTACTCTTCCTGGGGTTTATTATGGATCCCCATTAGCAGCTACTCTTCCTGGGGTTTATTATGGATTCCCATTAGCTGCTACTCTTCCTGGGGTTTATTATGGATCCCCATTAGCAGCTACTCTTCCTGGGGATTATTATGGATCCCCATTAGTTCCTGTCAAGGCAGCAGCTACTCTTCCTCTGTTTATTATGGATTCCCATTAGCAGCTACTCTTCCTGGGGTTTATTATGGATTCCCATTAGCTGCTACTCTTCCTGGGGTTTATTATGGATCCCCATTAGTTCCTGCCAAGGTAGCAGCTACTCTTCCTGGGGTTTATTATGGATTCCCATTAGCAGCTACTCTTCCTGGGATTTATTATGGATTCCCATTAGCTGCTACTCTTCCTGGGGTTTATTATGGATCCCCATTAGCAGCTACTCTTCCTGGGGTTTATTATGGATCCCCATTAGCAGCTACTCTTCCTGGGGTTTATTATGGATCCCCATTAGCAGCTACTCTTCCTGGGGTTTATTATGGATTCCCATTAGCAGCTACTCTTCCTGGGGTTTATTATGGATTCCCATTAGCTGCTACTCTTCCTGGGGTCCAAACATGTTAAAATACTTAAATTACACATAAAACAAAGGATAAAACAGTACATCATATACAATTATTACATTACTACATATCTACAATACAAACTGTTTGATACCACCATACAACAATATCCCAATGTGTGCATATGCATGTACTTTTGTGTCTCTTCACACTCCCCGTTGTTCCATAAGGTGTATTTTATGTTTTTATTTGATCTGATTCTACTGCTTCCATCAGTTACCTGATGTGGAATAGAGTTCCATGTAGTCATGGCTCTATGTAGTACTGTGCGCCTCCCATAGTCTATTCTGGACTTGGCGACTGTGAAGAGACCTCTGGTGACATGTCTTGTGGGGTATGCGTGGGTGTATTTTAAACAGACAGCGTGGTACATTCAGCTTGAAAAAACAAGTAATGATGAAGTCAATCTCTCTTCAACTTTGAGCCAGGAGAGATTGACATGCATGTCATTAATGTTAGCTCTCCCTGTACTTTTAAGGGCCAGCCATGCTGCACTGTTCTGAGCTAATTGCAATTTTCCCAAGTCCCTCTTTGTGGCACTTGACCACACAACTGAACAGTAGTCCAGGTGCGACAAAACTAGGGCCTGTAGGACCTGCCTTGTTGATAGTGTTGTTAAGAAGGTAGAAACTAGGGCCTGTAGGACCTGCCTTGTTGATAGTGTTGTTAAGAAGGTAGAAACTAGGGCCTGTAGGACCTGCCTTGTTCATAGTGCTGTTAAGAAGGTAGAAACTAGGGCCTGTAGGACCTGCCTTGTTGATAGTGCTATTAAGAAGGTAGAAACTAGGGCCTGTAGGACCTGCCTTGTTGATAATGTTGTTAAGAAGGTAGAAACTAGGGCCTGTAGGACCTGCCTTGTTGATAATGTTGTTAAGAAGGTAGAAACTAGGGCCTGTAGGACCTGCCTTGTTGATAATGTTGTTAAGAAGGTAGAAACTAGGGCCTGTAGGACCTGCCTTGTTGATAATGTTGTTAAGAAGGTAGAAACTAGGGCCTGTAGGACCTGCCTTGTTGATAATGTTGTTAAGAAGACAGAGCAGTGCTTTATTATAGACCGACTTCTCCCCATCTTAGCTACTGTTGTATCAACATGTTTTGACCATGACAGTTTACAATCCAGGGTTACTCCAAGCAGTTATGTCACCTCAACTTGCTCAATTTCCACATTATTCATTACAAGATACAGTTGAGGTTTAGGGTTTAGTGAATGATTTTTACCAAATACAATGCTTTTAGGTTTGGAAATATTTAGGACTAACTTATTCCTTGCTACCTATTCCGAAACTAACTGCAGCTCTTTAAGTGTTGCAGTCATTTCAGTTGCTTTAGTAGATACGTGTATAGTGTTGAGTCATCTGCATACACAGACACACTGGCTACTCGTTAGTAAAGATTGAAAAAAGTAAGGGGCCAGGTCTGATTTCTTAACAACTTATTGTCATTTTAGATCTGTAGTTCACAATTTCTTAGCAATGTTAGCAAATATGTCACTATGCATTTATCCAGTTATTCACAATGTATTACTGTCTCACTCTAACTTAAAATAGTATGTACAGGCAAATAAGAAACAGAAGTTAGAAAGTAACAGGTGCAATAGTCTAGCAGAATCAGTGTTGTCTTCCAGGCATATCTAGAGTGGTGGCAGGTCTGTTGAGACAGACCATGAAACAACTAGCTAGATGCTGAGGAGACAGGCCATGAAACAACTAGCAAGATGCTAAGGAGACAGGCCATGAAACAACTAGCAAGATGCTAAGGAGACAGGCCATGAAACAACTAGCTAGATGCTAAGGATGCTAAAATGTTTAAAGGGGGGAAAGTCTCAGTTTCTGCTGCTGCTGCCTGTGGCCATGTTGCTATGGTTACCAGCAGTAAACAGTTGGAGCTAGACGCTAAGCTAGCTGACAGATTTGATTTGGCTAGCTAGCACGATGAAGATTGACAGAGAGTGAGTTAAAAGACCAATATTCTTCTCCTGGGTTGATCTTCGGTTGTACACTTTGATTAACTATATATTTTTTGCGAATGTAATCTTGTTAACCAGAAAGTTATAACATGGAAGGAGCTGTTCTTCTGCATGGCTTCTCTTTGTCTGTCTCTCTCTCAATTCAATTCAAAGGGCTTCATTGGCATGGGAAACGTGTTAACATTGCCAAAGCAAGTGAGGTAGATAATATACAAAAGTGAAATAAACAATAAAAATGAACAGTAAACATTACACTCACAGAAGTTTCAAAAATAATAAAGACATTACAAGTGTTGTAACGATGTACAAATGCTTAAAGTACAAAAGGAAAAATAAATAAGCATAAATATGGGCTGTATTTGCAATGGTGTTTGTTCTTCACTGGTTGCCCTTTTCTTGTGGCAACAGGTCACATCTTGCTGCAGTGATGGCACACTGGAATTTCACCCAGTAGATATGAGAGTTTATCAAAATCGGGTTTGTTTTCAAATTCTTTGTGGGTCTGTGTAATCTGAGGGAAACATGTGTCTATAATATGGTCATACATTGGGCAGGAGTTTAAGTGCAGCTCAGTTTCCACCTCATTTTGTGGGCAGTGTGCACATAGCCTGTCTTCTCTTGAGAGCCATGTCTGTCTACGGCGGACTTTCTCAATATCAAGGCTATGCTCACTGAGTCTGTACATAGTGAAAGCTTTCCTTAAGTTTGGGTCAGTCACAGTGGTCAGGTTTTCTGACACTGTGTACTCTCTGTTTAGGGCCAAATAGCATTATAGTCTGCTCTGTTTTTTTGTAATTTCCTTCCAATGTGTCAAGTAATTGGTGAAAATCTAGGCCGTCATTGAAAATAAGAACGTGTTCTTAACTGACTTAACTAGTTAAATAAAGGTATTAAATATATATATATATATATATATTTTTTAATCGGCATATCGGCGCCCAAAAATACCGATTTCCGATTGTTATGAAAACTTGAAATTGGCCCAAATTAATCTGCCATTACGATTAATCGGTCAACCTCTAATAACAACAATGTATACAATATACATTGTAATAAAATAATAAAGTATAACAAATAATAAAATAAAATGGTAGTTAATAATAATAATAATAATAATAATAATAAAAAATGGGCCTTCCGGGTGGCGCAGTGGTTAAGGGTGCTGTACTGCAGCGCCAGCTGTGCCATCAGAGTCCCTGGGTTCGCGCCCAGGCTCTGTCGTGACCGTGGGGCACGCACAATTGGCCTAGCGTCGTCCGGGTTAGGGAGGGCTTGGTCGGTAGGGATGTCCTTGTCTCATCGCGCACCAGCGACTCCTGTGGCGGGCCGGGCGCAGTGCGCGCTAACCAAGGTTGGTGCGGCTGGCTTCCGGGTTGGAGGCGCGCTGTGTTAAGAAGCAGTGCGGCTGGTTGGGTTGTGTATCGGAGGACGCATGACTTTCAACCTTCGTCTCTCCCAAGCTCGTACGGGAGTTGTAGCGATGAGACAAGATGGTAGCTACTACAACAATTGGATACCACGAAATTGGGGAGAAAAAAGAGGTACAATTAAAAAAAAATAATAATAATAAAAAATGGTAACAGTCAAAGGTAGAATAATATAATATATAAAAAGCTAAACATGGAAAATGAAACTAACTGTCATCCTCACCATTACATAAGTACTAAAACTACCATCATCATTACTACTACTACCACCAAATACTACCACCTTATACACACATTACCATCACCCCTACTACCCATACCACTACTATTTGGAATAATAATCACAAATCAAATAAAATTGTATTTGTCACATACACATGGTTAGCATATGTTAATGTGAGTATAGCGAAATGCTTGTGCTTCTAGTTCCGACCATGCAGTAATATCTAACAAGTAATTGAACAATTTCACAACAACTACCTTACACACACAAGTGTAAAGGAATTCATAAGAATATGTACATATAAATATGGATGAGCGATGGCCGAACGGCATAGACATGGTGCAGTAGATGGTATAGAGTACAGTATATACATATGAGATGAGTAATGTAGGGTATGTAAACATTCTATAAAGTGGCATTGTTTAACTTGTTATGGCTGCAATCCCGATATCGGGATAAGTGTCATCAACAACCGCTGAATAGCATAGCGCTACATTCAATAAATATTACTACAAATATTTATATTCATGAAATCACAAGTGCAATATAGGAAAACACAGCTTAGCCTTTTGTTAATCCACCTGTCGTGTCAGATTAAAGCTATTTAGTCTGTCTGGGAGCAAGACATCGGGGTCCGCGACAGGGCTGGTTTTCTTTTTTGTAGTCCATGATTGACTGTAGACCCTGCCACATACCTCTCGTGTCTGAGCCGTTAAATTGCGACTACTTTGTCTCTATACTGATGCTTAGCTTGTTTTATTGCCTTGTGGAAGGAATAGCTACACTGTTTGTATTCGGTCATGTTTCTGGTCGCCTTGCCCTGATTAAAAGCAGTGGTTTGAGCTTTCAGTTTCACGCGAATGCTGCCATCAATCCACTGTTTCTGGTTGGGGAATGTTTTAATAGTCGCCGTGGGCACAACACCACCGATACACTTGCTAATAAACTTGCTCACCGAATCAGCGTATACATCAATGTTGTTGTTCGACGCTATCCGGAACATATCCCAGTCCACGTGATCGAAGCAATCTTGAAGCGTGGAATCAGATTGGTCGGACCAGCGTTGAACAGACCTGAGAATGGGCGTTTCCTGTTTCAGTTTAGGCTGGGAGCAACAAAATGGAGTCGTGGTTAGATTTGCCGAAAGGAGGGCGTGGGAGGGCTATGTATGCGTCGCGGAAGTTAGAGTAACAATGATCCAGAATCAAAATACTGCATAGTTTCCTAAGTTTCCTGGTCGCACTTTCGATATGCTGATTCAAATTTAGGGAGCCTTGTTTTCAGATTAGCCTTGTTAAAATCCCCAGCTACAATAATTGCAGCAGGAAATCTTAAGTCTTATTACATAAGAGCCATTGCTCCTTTGCCCATGAGTATTTGAGTTTTTCCTCTGGGTTTAATAAGTTAAAATGTGGAATAAATGTATTCATTTCTGTGAATAATGAATCTCTTGGTGAGGAATATTTCTCAGAGTAGAAAGAGGAGAAAGTGTATCTCTGTTTCTATCTCCCCTGTTCGGCAGTGACCACAGAGGAGCGTGTCTTTTTATGTCTGCCGGTTTCTATTGCCAATTGGTGGTCACTCAGCCTGTACTTGGTAAGGATCTGTATCTGCTTCGTATCTCTGACAGAGTAGAGCTAATCAGCCAATTCATATTATCTGTTTAGTGCCAAATAGCAATTTAGTCGGCTTTGGGATTTTGTTTCATCTTTCCAATATTTTTCAGCATTTTCATTACCACTGGAAAGGGTCCCAATTCTGCCCTACATGCATTAGTTGGTGTATTTCTTTGGACTTCTTTAGAATTTTCCAACAGAATTCTGCATGTAGGGCTTCAATTGGATGTTTGTCCCACATTTTAAAGTCTAGTTTATTGAGTGGCCCCCAAACCTCACTTCCTTTGAGGTAGTGAGGTAGGATTACACTCTCAAATATTTTGATCCAAATTCCAAATGGTTTGTTGATTTTTAATAATTTCATACAATGATCTGCAGGCTTTTTCTTCAGTGCATTGACTGGGCTCCAGAGTGGTGCAGCGGTCTAAGGCACTGCATCTCAGTGCTAGAGGCGTCACTACAGACACCCTGGTTCCAATCCATGCTGTATCACAACCGGTCGTGATTGGGAGTCCCATAGGGTGGTGCACAATTGGCCCAGCGTCGTCCGGGTTTTGCCGGTGTAGGCCGTCATTGTAAATAAGAATTTGTTCTTAACTGACTTGCCTGGTTAAATAAAGGTTAATTTATTTATTTTTTAAATCACTGCCATATTAAAGTTTCCCCATGCACATATGGTCAGACTAAGGAATGAGTCATTTTTTGTGTGTTCGGTAATGGTGTTGTTCAGGTTTCTGACGTTTTCTGGAAAATAATTTTCTGCCAGGGCCCAGTTATGGCAATATTGCTGAATGTTAAGGTTCTGTTGAATACCCTTGGTTGGTGATATAAGAACCAAATCTTCAGCATATAGCAGGTATTTTACCTCTCTACCTCAAATAGTTCAGTCCTGGGGCTGAAATTGGTCCAACATGTCTGCTAATTCATTGATATAAATGTTAAAAAGGTTTGGACTCAAACTGCAGCCTTGTCTCACACCTTGGTTGGGGAGAAAGCCAAATTGACATTTACTTATTACATTTCTTTCTTGAAGAAAGGTTTGAAGTCTTGAATTCAAAATGCTTCAGAAAACCTTTCCCAGGTGGCTGTTTACGCAAATTCCCCTGTAATTGTTGGGTCTGATTTGTCTCCACTTTTGTGGATAAAAAAGTGGATAGGGGAGATGTCTGGTTCCAGACATCAGTAAAGCAGCCAGAAGTTAGTACCATGTTGAACAATTTAAGCACAGCATTTTGCAACTCAGGTGTGCAGTTTTTCAGCATTTCATTTCTGATGTTATCTAGACCACAAGCCTTTGGTTTTATAGATTTGAGCTTTTCATTTAGTTCCTGTTGGGTTATTGGGTAATCTAATGGAGTTTGGTTTATAATGACTGATTCAAGGATGTTCAATATTTCTTGAATTTCTAATTGGTTATGTTGTAAGTCTTTTTGTGGGATGTTTTTGTATAGATTATCAAAATACGTTTTCCAAATTAATGTATTTCAGTGTATGTTTATACTGTTTCAGAGTTTCACAGTATTCATAGCGTAGTTCTGGGTTGTTTTGCTGCTTATGTTTTTCATTTGACATTTGTCTTAAGTGTTTTCTAATTGTTTTACATTCGTTATCAAACCATTTTTTCAGATTTTTCTTTTCTTTTACTGATGCATTTCTCTGGTTTTCTCAAATTTGCTTTTGATGCTGCTTTTTTGGAATATGCAATTGATGTTTTGAGTAGCCGAATTGACACCTTCTTTATTGTTTTGGTATTGTGACTTATTGAAGAACTGTATAGAGTGAACTCAAATTAAATGATGAAATGTTTCAATTCATCTCTTTGCACTGTTTGGAGCCCATCTGTACGATTGGTTTATGTAGAGTTTATTGGGCTGTTTTTTTAATGAGTATTGCTGGTTAATTTCTTCAGAAACATGATCTGACTGTGATCTGACAATGGTGTCTGTGGTCGGACAGTGAATGCACTAATGGAGGAGGGGTCGATGTCAGTGGTGGCATAATCTGAGCAGTAAGTAAACTGACCTAAAGAGTCCCCTCTGATTCTACCATTAAGCATGTACAGGCGTAAGGCTCGATAGAGATGCACTAACTCCTTCCTGTTTTTGTTCAGTATTTGGTCAGGATTGTTTCTCTTATTTACAATAGGACTACTGTACAAGGAGGGGTGTTCAAATATGTGGTGGTTACCTCCCTCATCAGTGTAGTCAGGCTCAGAACCTGTTCTTGCAGGTTCAAATCAACACAAAGAAGCACTTTACCTTCTGCCTGAAATTGATTGATTTCTGTAAGGAGATTGTCGTCAAACTGATCATCGTAATATGATGAATCTGAAGGAGGAGCATAAGCTGCACATATGTATACATCATTGTTACAATAGATTGTACCTTTTTGTTAAGTTTTAGTCCAGTCCTGCTTATGCCAAATTATGATTCCACCTGAGTCCTGGCCCCGTTTAACATTTTTATTTTTGATTGATGGCAGTACACTTTCCTTATAGCCTGAGGGACACTGAGTAGCAATGTCTCCAACATTGTTGTAAAAAATGTGTTAATAGTTGAAGTATGAAAAGGAAAATAAACAGAGGTTGTATTTACAATGTGCTCCGCTGGTTGCCTTTTCTCATAGCAACTGGACACATCTTGCTGCGGTGATGGCACACTGCTATTTCACATAACAGATATGATAGTTGATCAATATTTGACTTGTTTTCAAATTCTTTGTGGGTTTGTGCTATTTGTGGGAAATACAGGGCATTCGGAAAGTATTCAGACCCCCTTCCCCTTTTCCACATTTTGTTACGTTACCTTATTCTAAAATTGATCAAATAATTTTTTGCCTCATCAATCTACACACACTACACCATAATGACAAAGTGAAAACAGGTTTTTATAAATGTTTTCAAATGTGTATATAAAATAAAAAGGACGTTATTTACATTAGTATTCAGACCCTTTGCTAATAGACTCGAAATTGAGCTCAGGCTATAGGGAGGACGTCAAAGACCTGGCAGTGTGGTGCCAGGACAGCAACCTCTCCCTCAATGTGAGCAAGACAAAGGAGCTGATCGTAGACTACAGGAAAGGAGGGCCGAACACACCCCCATTAACATCAAAGAGGCTGTAGTTGAGTGCACTGTATGTGTCTCTAATGTGGTCATACAATTGAAGGAGGTTTTCAGATTCACATTGGGTGTTTAATAGTTACATGTACATGGTTGCAGGCGTGATTGCAGTGTACAGTGAAAATCTTAGGTTTCGAGCTCCAAGATGCAGGACTAGTGAAATAAAATGAGATTTTAGAAATAGATATAACACTATATACATAACACCTGTAGTAGTGATGAATAAATACACAAAATACATAACACCTGTAGTAGTGACGAATAAATACACTATATAAATCATAACAACTGTAACACTATATACAGTTGAAGTCGGAAGTTTACATACACCTTAGCCAAATACATTTCAACTCAGTTTTTCACAATTCCTGACATATAATCATAGTAAAAATTCCCTGTCTTAGGTCAGTTAGGATCACCACTTTCATTTTAAGAATGAGAAATGTCAGAATAATAGTAGAGGGAATGATTTATGTCCGCTTTTATTTATTTGATAACATTCCCAGTGGGACAGAAGTTTACATACATTCAATTAGTATTTGGTAGCATTGCCTTTAAATAGTTTAACTTGACTCAAACATTTCAGGTTGCCTTTCTCAAGCTTCCCACAATAAGTTGGGTGAATTTTGGCCCATTCCTCTTGACAGAGCTGGTAACTGAGTCAGGTTTGTAGGCCTCCTTGCTCGCACACACTTTTTCAGTTATGCCCACACATTTTCCATAGGATTGAGGTCAGGGCTTTGTGATAGCCACTCCAATACTTTGACTTTGTTGTCCTTAAGCCCTTTTATCACAACTTTGGAAGTATGCTTGGGGTCATTGTCCATTTGGAAGACCCATTTGCGACCAAGCTTTAACTTCCTGACTGATGTCTTGATGTTGCTTCAATATATCCATGTAATTTTCCTCCTCATGATAACATCTATTTTGTAAGGTGCACCACTCCCTCCTGCAGCAAAGCACCCCCACAACATGATGCTGCCACCCCCGTGCTTCACGGTTGGGATGGTGTTCTTCAGCTTGCAAGCCTTCACCTTTTCCTCAACATAACGATGGTCGTTATGGCCGAACAGTTCTATTTTTGTTTCATCAGACCAGTGGACATTTCTACAAAAAGTACGATCTTTGTCCCCATGAGTAGTTGCAAACCGTAGTCTGGCTTTTTTATGGCGGTTTTGGAGCAGTGGCTTCTTCCTTGCTGAGTGGCCTTTCAGGTTATATCGATATAGGACTCGTTTTACTGTGGATATAGATACATTTGTACCAGTTTCCTCCAGCATCTTCACAAGGTCCTTTCCTGTTGTTCTGGGATTCATTTTCACTTTTTGCACCAAAGTACATTCATCTTTAGGAGACAGAACGAAGTCTCCTTACTGAGCGGTATGACGGCTGTGTGATCCTATGGTGTTTATACTTGTGTACTATTGTTTGTACAGATGAATGTGGTACCTTCAGGCGTTTGGAAATTTCTCTTGAGGATGAACCAGACTTGTGGAGGTCTACGATTTTTTTTCTGAGGTCTTGGTCAATTTTGTTGTCTGTATATTTGACCATTTTGTTTATTATACCATCAACACCACAGGCCTTTTGGGGTTGGAGGATTTGTATTTTGTGCTGCAGTAAATTAAATTGAAGATTCTAGTGGCTTCTGGTAGTCTTTAATAGCTGATTCTAAGCTTTTTATGGGTGTGTCTTTCTTTGTTCAAGAGACAAAAAGTTTGTATAAGTGGTTAACCCGTACATCTTCATTTTGACTGTTCCAATTTTCCCAGAAGTGGTTAGATTCTATGGATTCTTCAATTACTTTGAGCTGATTTCTGACGTTGTTCCTTTTTTCCCCCTGTAGTGTATTTCTGTATTGTTTTAGTGATTCACCATAGTGAAGGTATAGGCTCAGGTTTTCTGGGTCTCTATGCTTTTGGTTGGATAGTTTTCTCAATTTCTTTCTTAGGTTTTTGCATTCTTCAATAAATCATTTCTCATAGTTTTAAGTTGTCTTAAACAGTCCCACTCCGCTCAGAAAGAGAGACACAGCTGTTTTTTTTTTACAAAAGGATTGGAGTTGGATAAACTTGGATTTTTCGGCGGGGACATATGCAGGATGCTACCCTCCACAGCATGGCCTTTCGCTCCAGATCAAAACTCATAACCTACAACTCATATTTGACCCAAATTAACCGGAGAGATTATAGCTTCAAAGGTTTCCTTTTTCCAAGCTACACCGACGGTGCTTTAGCTAACAAACAGCAGAGACCAAAGGACACCATCCAACCTGGAACTGAGCTGCCAGGCTTGAAAGGACAGACCAGATACAACTTCCATTAGCACCGAGGTGTGAAGTAAAAGGTGTCGAGGCCTTTGGTCTTTGGGCCCAACAAGTGGCAGGAGTCTTTGACGCGCCCTCCTGTTTAAGACCATTCACTGGCATTTTCTACAAGAAATCTGCCTCCAGAAATATAAGCTTCCCCCAAGTGGGTGTGACACCTACTCCCATTACCTGCTACACTGCTGCTTGGATTCCACCTGGCGATCTGTTCACCGTCTGCCCTGGCCTGTCTCCCCCTGTCTGGTACAGGTACACCCACCACACTTCCCCCTTTCTCCCGAGCTTTCGCTCACCTCTAGCACACACACCTGTTGGGGTGAGTGACTCTGAACTTACAATGGCTAGCCCCAAGTCGTTATATATCAAAAACATTTATTTTGCTATTTGCCTCATGACTCCTGCATGCTTTGTTGACTATGAATTTTCTGTACCCAACCGTGAGACAGACTGTTTGTTCCCACATTCGGGACTCTGACTCTCTATTGGTTACACAGACTTTTGGCCTCCCATCCTATTCTAACCACCTCTCACCGGCTTTGTATTCATGTTACCTGATGAAATTGCTGTACAACATAATCTTTTTGACATCTGATGCACATTCAGATGTCATAAATCATCACCGCAGAGCTATCCCTGTCCTCTGCCGTGCCTTGATTATATTACTGTTGATGATATCTGGAAATGTGCATGTACACCCTGGCCCATCTACTGTTGCTAGCCCCAATTCTGACTTGTGCTCTGATATCTGCTTCACTGATTTCTGCTCTCGTAAAAGCCTGTTTCTTTTGCACGTTAACACTAGAAGCTTATTACCTAAAATGGATCAGTTGAAAGTGTGGGTTCACAGTTCCAATCCAGATTTGGGTCATTACTGACACATGGTTAAGGAAGAGTGTTTTGAATACTGATGTTAACCTTTCTGGTTATTACCTTTTTTGGCAAGACAGATCTTCCAAAGGTGGGGGAGTACCCCCACCACACACCACAAGAGTGGCAATCTTTACCAAGGGATCACCTTCAGTGCTCAGTTGTCTCCACCAAGTCTGTCCCCAAACAATGTGATTTGCTGGTTTTAAGCATTAAACTTTTAAATAGCTCTTTGTTGACTGTTGCTGGGTGCAATCGTCCTTCATCAGCACTGGGCTGTACCCTACCTGCCCTAAGCTCTCTCCTGGCCCCTTACACAGAATATGAATTTGTCCTGCTAGGTGACCTAAACTGAGACATGCTTAAACCACCTGACCAAGTCCTAAAGCAATGGGACTCCCTAAGTTTTTCTCAGGTTATTACCAATCCCACAAGGTATGTCTCCAAACACCCAGAAAAGGCTACTCTCCTGAATGTTGTCCTCACAAATAATCCTGACAGGTATCAGTCTGGTGTTTTCTGTAATGACCTTAGTGATCAATGTTTTACAGCCTGTGTTCGTAATGGCTGCTCAGTGAAACAACCTGTTCTGATTTGTCATAGACGCTTGCTAAAAACCTTTTAACTGGCCTCCTATAAAATGGTATAGAATCAGCTTGATCCCCTCTGTCGAAAACGCTTGGACCTTTTTGATGTTTTGGGTGGTATTGTTACCAAACACGCCCCATAAAGAAAATGAGAATTAAAAACAGTTTTAGCCCCTGGTTCGACTGTGATCTTGCAGAGTTTCTCCACCTCAAGAATGGCATTTGGCGAAAGGCTCGGCACACGCATACTCAGTCTGACTGGCTCTTGTTCAGGCAAATTAGAAATATGTGCACTCAGGCTATCCGGAAGGCCAAAGTTAGTTACTTTAAGGAGCAGTTCTCTCTGTGGGTCTAACCGCAAGAAGTTCTGGAAAACGGTTTTAGTTCTGGAGAATAAACCCTCCTCCTCACAGCTGCCCATGTCCATTAATGTTGATGATGTGGTTGTTACTGACAAGAAGCACGTGGCTGAGCTCTTTAATCACCACTTCATTAAGTCAGGATTCAAATTTGAGGAGCCATGTCTCCTTGCCCGTCCAACATTTCCTAATCTCCCACCACTTCTAATGCGACTATCCCCGATGATTCTCCCTCTTTTTCCCCTTCCCCGTTACAGAGTCACTGAGTCCAAGGTGCTAAAACTTGACCCCTAAAAAAACCCTGTTTATCAAAAGTGTTGGAAAAACCTGTCAATAATCAACTGACTGGCTTTCTTAATGTCTATAGTATTCGTTTGGGTACGGAATCTGGTTTCCACTCAGGTTATGGATGTGTCACTGGAATCGTAAAAGTCCTTAATGATGTCACCATTGCCCTTGATTCTAAGCAATATTGTGCTGCTATTTTTATTGACTTGGCCAAAGCTTTTGATAGAACATTCCATTATTGTGGGCCGGCTAAGGAGTATTGGTGTCTCTGAGGGGTCTTTAGCCTGGTTTGCTAACTACCTCTCTGAAAGAGTGCAGTGTATAAAGTCAGAAAATCTCCTGTCTCAGCCACTGCCTGTCACCAAAGGAGTACCCCAAGGCTCAATCCTAGGCCCCACGCTCTTCTCAATTTACATCAATGACATAGCTCAGGCAGTAGGAAGCGATCCATTTACATGCAGATGATAGTTTTACCTGCATTGCTTGCTGTTTGAGGTTTTAGGCTGGGTTTCTGTACAGTGTTTGATATATTAGCCGATGTAAGAAGGGCTATATAAATAAATGTGATTTATAGTCAGCTCGCCCCTCCCTGGATTTTGTGTTAAATGCTCTACAACAAAGCATTCTTAGTGTCCAACAAGCTTTCTCTGCCCTTAACCTTGTTCTGAACACCTCCAAAACAAAGTTCATGTTGTTTGGTAAGAAGAATGCCCCTCTCCACAGGTCTGATTACTACCTCTGAGGGTTTAGAGCTTGAGGTAGTCACCTCATACAAGTACTTGGGAGTATGGCTAGACAATACACTGTCCTTCTCTCAGCACATATCAAAGCTGCAGGCTAAAGTTAAGTCTAGACTTGGTTTCCTCTATCGCGATCACTCCTCTTTCACCCCAGCTGCCAACTAACCCTGATTCAGATAACCATTTTACCCATGCTAGATTACAGAGACTTAATTTAAATCAAATCAACGTTTATTTGTCACGTGCGCCGAATACAACAGATGTAGACCTTACAGTGAGTGATGTGCTTACTTACAGGCTCTAACCAATAGTGCAAAAAAGGTATTATTTGAACAATAGGCAAATAAAGAAATAAAACAACAGTAAAAAGACAGGCTATATACAGTAACAAGGCTATATACAGTAACGAGGCTATATACAGTAACGAGGCTATATACAGTAACGAGGCTATATACAGTAACGAGGCTATATACAGTAGAGAGGCTAGAGAGGCTATATACAGTAGAGGCTATATACAGTAGCGAGGCTATATAGAGTAGCGAGGCTACATACAGACACCGGTTAGTCAGGCTGATTGAGGTATGTACATGTAGATATGATTAAAGTGACTGTGCATATATGATGAACAGAGAGTAGCAGTAGCGTAAAAAGGGGTTGGCGGGTGGTGGTGGGCGGGACACAATGCAGATAGCCCGGTTAGACAATGTGCGGGAGCACTGGTTGGTCGGCCCAATTGAGGTAGTATGTACATGAATGTATAGTTAAAATGACTATGCATATATGATAAACAGAGAGTAGCAGCAGCGTAAAAAGAGGGGGTGGGGGGTCACACAATGCAAACAGTCCAGGTAGCCATTTGATTACCTGATCAGGAGTCTTATGGCTTGGGGGTAAAAATAGTTGAGAAGCCTTTTTGTCCTAGACTTGGCACTCCGGTACCGCTTGCCATGCGGTAGTAGAGAGAACAGTCTATGACTGGGATGGCTGGGGTCTTTGACAATTTTTTAGGGCTTTCCTCTGACACCTCCTGGTGTAAAATTCCTGGATTGCAGGCAGCTTAGCCCCAGTGATGTACTGGGCCGTACACACTACCCTCTGTAGTACCTTGTGGTCAGAGGCCGAGCAATTGCCGTACCAGGCAGTGATGCAACCAGTCAGTCATGCTCTCAATGTTGCAGCAGTAGAACCTTTTGAGGATCTCAAGACCCATGCCAAATCTTTTTAGTTTCCTGAGGGGGAATAGGCTTGTCGTGCCCTCTTCAAGACTGTCTTGGTGTGTTTAAACCATTCTAGTTTCGTGTTGTTGTGGACACCAAGGAACTTGAAGCTCTCAACCTGCTCCACTACAGCCCTGTCGATGAGAATGGGGGCGTGCTCAGGCCTCCTTTTCCTGTAGTCCACAATCATTTCCTTAGTCTTGGTTACGTTGAGGGATATGTTGTTATTCTGGCACCACCCGGCCAGGTCTCTGACCTCCTCCCTATAGGCTGTCTCATCATGGTCGGTGATCAGACCTACCACTGTTGTGTCGTCTGCAAACGTGTTGAGGATCAGCATGGCACATGTGTTGCTACCGCTCACCACCTGGGGGAGGCCCGTCAGGAAGTTCAGGATCCAGTTGCAGAGTGAGGTGTTTAGTCCCGGGATCCTTAGCTTAGTGATGAGCTGTGAGGGTACTATGGTGTTGAACTCTGAGATGTAGTCAATGAATAGCATTCTCACATAAGTGTTCCTTTTGTCCAGGTGGATAAAGGGCAGTGTGGAGTGCAATAGAGATTGCATCATCTATGGATCTGTTTGTGCGGAATGCAAATTGGAGTGGGTCTAGGGTTTCTGGGATAATGTTGTTGATGTGAGCCATTACCAACTTTTCAAAGCACTTAATGGCTATGGATGTGAGTGCTACGGGTCTGTTGTCAGGTAGGCAGGTTGCCTTTGTGTTCTTGGGCACAGAGACTATGGTGGTCTGCTTGAAACATTTGGTATTACAGACTCAATCATGGACATGTTGAAAATGTCAGTGAAGACACCTGCCAGTTGGTCAGCACATCCCCGGAGCACACGTCCTGGTAATCCGTCTGGCCCCGCAGCCTTGTGTATGTTCACCTGTTTAAAGGTCTTACTCACGTCGGCTACGGAGAGCGTGATCACACAGTCGTCCGGAACAGCTGATGCTCTCATGCATGCCTCAGTGTTGCTTGCCTCGAAGCGAGCATAGAAGTGATTTAGCTCGTCTGTCAGGCTTGTGTCACTGGGCAGCTCGCGGCTGTGCTTCCCTTTGTAGTGTGTAATAGTTTGCCAGCCCTGCCACATAAGGCGAGCGTCGGAGCGAGCCAGTGTAGTATGATTCAATCTTAGCCCTGTATTGATGCTTTGCCTGTTTGATGGTTCGTCGCAGGGCATAGCAGGATTTCTTGTAAGCTTCCGGGTTAGAGTCCCGCACCTCAAAAGCTGCAGCTCTCCCTTTAGCTCAGTGCAAATGTTGCCTGTTAATCCATGTCTTCTGGTTGGGGTATGTACGTACAGTCACTGTGGGTACGACGTCCTCGATGCACTCATTGATAAAGCCAGTGACTGATGTGGTGTACTCCTTCCTCAATGCCATCGGAAGAATTCCGGAACATGTTCCAGTCTGTGATAGCAAAACGGTCCTGTAGTTTAGCATCTGCTTCATCTGACCACTTTTTTGTAGACTGGTGCTTCCTGCTTTAATTGTTTCTTGTAAGCAGGAATCAGGAGGATAGAGTTGTGGTCGGATTTAGTAAATCTGTGTGTGAAGTACAGGTGATCTCAAAAAATGTTCCCTCTGGTTGCACATTTAACATGTTGATGGAAATGTAGGTATTAAGGTAAGGATTTAAAAAAAAAAAATTTTTACCTTTATTTAACTAGGCAAGTCAGTTAGGAACAAATTCTTATTTTCAATGACGGCCTAGGAACAGTGGGCCTGTTCAGGGGCAGAACGACAGATTTGTACCTTGTCAGCTCGGGGATTTGAACTTGCAACCTTTCGGTTACTAGTCCAATGCTTTAACCACTAGGCTACCCTGCCGCCCCGAATGGCTTGATGTTCTTTACCATTCGGCCATCAGATTTGCCCCCAATGCTCCTTATTGGACACATCACTGTACTCTATACTCCTCATATCTGTATACCCGTTGCCAGACCCACTGGTTGATGCTTATTTATATCACCCTCTTAAGCCTCACTCCCCCCTATCTGAGATATCTACTGCAGCCCTCATCCTCCACATACAACACCCGTTCTGCCAGTCACATTCTGTTAAAGGTCCCCAAAGCACACACACATCTCTGGGTCGCACCTCTTTTCAGTTCGCTCCAGCTAGTGACTGGAACGAGCTGCAACAAACACTCAAACTGGACGATTTTATCTCAATCTCTTCAGTCAAAGACTCAATCATAGACACTCTTACTGACAGTTGTGGCTGTTTTGCGTGATGTATTGTTGTCTCTACCTTCTTTCCCTTTGTGCTGTTGTCTGGGCCCAATAATGTTTGTACCATGTTTTGTGCTGCTGCCATGTTGTGTTGCTACCAGGCTGTGTTGTCATGTTGTGCTGCCTTGCTATGTTGTCTAGGTCTCTCTTTTTATTTTATTTTATTTCACCTTTATTCAACCAGTTAGGCTAGTTGAGAACAAGTACTCATTTACAACTGCGACCTGGCCAAGATAAAGCAAAGCAGTGCGACACAAACAACACAGAGTTACACATAAACAAATGTACAGACTATAACACAATAGAAAAATCTATATATAGTGTGTGCAAGTGTAGTAAGATTTGGGAGGTACAGCAATAAATAGGCCGTAGTGGTGAAATAATTACAATTTTGCAATTAACACTGGAGTGATAGATGTGCAGAAGATGAATGTGCAAGTAGAGATACTGAAATGCGAAGGAGCAAAAAAAAAAAGAGGTAGTTGGATAGGCTATTTACAGATGGTATGTATACAGGTTCAATGATCAGTAAACTGCTCTGACAGCTGATGCTTGAAGTTAGTGAGGGAGATGTAAAAATCACTGAAGCTGGAGTCTCATAATTAGTTTGTGTCAATTGCAGCAGAGAACTGGAAGGAAAGGCGGCCAAACGAGGAGTTGGCTTTGGGGATGACCAGTGAAATATACCTGCTGGAGCGCGTGCTATGGGTGGGTGTTGTTATCGTGACCAGTGAACTGAGATAAGACGGAGCTTTACCTAGCATGGATTTGTAGATGACCTGGAGCCAGTGAGTTTGGCGACGAATATGAAGCGAGAGCTAGCCAATGAGAGCATACAGGTCACAGTGGTGGGTAGTATATGGGGCTTTGTTGACAAAACAGATGGCTCTGTGATAGACTACATCCAATTTGTTGAGTAGAGTGTTGGAGGGTATTTTGTAAATGGCATCGCCGAAGTCAAGGATCGGTAGGATAGTCAGTTTTACGAGGGTATGTTTGGCAGCATGAGTAAAGGATGCTTTGTTGCGAAATAGGATGTTGATTCTAGATTGAATTTGGGATGGGAGATGCTTATTGTGAGTCTGGAAAGAGAGTTTACAGTCTAACCAGACACCTAGGTATTTGTAGTTGTCCACATATTCTAAGTCAGAACTGTCCAGAGTAGTGATGCTAGACGGGTGTGCGGGTCTTGGCAGCGATCAGTTGAAGAGCATGCATTTAGTTTTACTTGCGTTTAAGAGCAGTCGGAGGCCACGGAAGGAGTGTTGTATGGCATTGAAGCTTGCCTGGAGGGGTGTTAACACAGTCTCCAAAGAAGGGCCAGAAGTATACAGAATGGTGTCGTCTGCGTATAGGTGGATCAGAGAATTAACAGCAGCAAGAGTGACATCATTGATGTATACAGAAAAGAGAGTCGGCCCGAGAATTGAACCCTGTGGCACCTCCATAGAGACTTACAGAGGTCCGGACAACAGGCCCTCCGATTTGACACACTGAACTCTATCTGAGAAGTAATTTCTGTTTGAGAAAGTTAGCCTTTGCTTTCCGGTTCCTAACTTCCCTGAAAAGTTGCATATCGCGGGGGCTATTTGATGCTAATGCAGTAGGCCAGAGAATGTTTTTATGCTGGTCAAGGGCAGTCAAGTCTGGAGTGAACCAAGGACTATATCTGTTCTTAGTTAGACATTTTTTGAATGGGGCATGCTTATTTAAGATGGTGAGGAAAGCACTTTAAAAGAATAACCAGGCATCCTCTACTGATGGAATTAGGTCAATATCCTTCCAGGATACCCGGGCCAGGTCGATTAGAAAGCCCTGCTTGCTGAAGTGTTTTAGGGAGCGTTTGACAGTGATGAGGGGTGGTCGTTTTACCACAGACCCATTTCGACCCATTCCGATTTCAAGTTTTCATAACAATCGGAAATCAGTATTTTTGGACACAGATTTGGCAGATTTAAAAAAAGTATTATTATTTATTTTTACTCCTTTATTTAATCCTTATTTAACTAGGCAAGTAAGTTAAGAACACATTCTCATTTTCAATGTCGGCCTAAGAACGGTGGGTTAACTGCCTCGTTCAGGGGCAGAACGACAGATTTTCACCTTGTCAGCTCGGGGGAATCAATCTTGCAACCTTACAGTTAACTAGCTAGCATTAAACTTATCTTATAAAAAACAATCAATCAATCAATCATAATCACTAGTTAACTACACATGGTTGATGATATTACTAATTTATCTAGCATGTCCTGCGTTGCATATAATCGATGCGGTGCGTATCGTTGCTCCAATGTGTACCTAACCATGAACATCAATGCCTTTCTTAAAATCAATATACAGAAGTATATATTTTTAAACCTGCATATTTAGCTAAAATAAATCCAGGTTAGCAGGCAATATTAACCAGGTGAAATTGTGTCACTTCTCTTGCGTTCATTGCACGCAGAGTCAGTGTATATTTAACAGTTTGGGCCGCTTAATTTGCCAGAATTGTACGTAATTATGACATAACATTGAAGGTTGTGCAATGTAACAGGAATATTTAGACTAATGGATGCCACCCCTTAGATAAAATACGGAACGGTTCCGTATTTCACTGAAAGAATAAACATCTTGTTTTCGAGATGATAGTTTCCGGATTCTACCATATTAATGACCTAAGGCTCGTATTGCTGTGTGTTATTATGTTATAACTAAGTCTATGTTTATGACTTCAAGCCTATCAACTCCCGAGATTAGGCTTGTTTAACCGATGTGAAATGGCTAGCTAGTTAGCGGGGTACGCGCTAATAGCGTTTCAAACGTCACTCGCTCTGAGACTTGGAGTGGTTGTTCCCCTTGCTCTGCATGGGTAACGCTGCTTCGAGGGTGGCTGTTGTCGTTGTGTTCCTGGTTCGAGCCCAGGTAGGAGTGAGGAGAGGGACGGAAGCTATACTGTTACACTGGCAATACTAAAGTGCCTATAAGAACATCCAACAGTCAAAGGTATATGAAATACAAATGTATTTTACTGCTAAGTTTACACCTTCACTATTGCAGGAAAACATTTTGTCCAGAAAGTTTTGTCGTAGGGATTCTATTTGTCCTTGGCCAATAGTTTTTTGGTTTCTACACCTTCCATCTATATCATTTCTTAACTGTTTGGCTTCGATGCCTCATGGTTGATTTTTGCTCCGTTCAAGTAGATTGGGATTTTGCTCCCCTTCTCCCCTTTCTCTCTCTCTCTCTCTCTCTCTCTCTGTCTGTCTGTCTGGCTGTCTCTCTCTGTCTGTCTGGCTGTCTCTCTCTCTCTCTCTGTCTGGCTGTCTCTCTGTCTGTCTGTCTGTCTGTCTCTCTCGGTCTGTCTGCCTCTTTCTCTCGGTCTCTGTCTCTCTCTCTCGGTCTCTCTGTCTCTCTCTCGGTCTCTGTCTCTGTCTCTCTCTCGGTCTCGGTCTCTCCCGGTCGGTCGGTCTCTCTCCCCTTCCCCCTTTCTCCTTTCTATGTCCCCTCCCCCCATCTCTCGATCTTGCCCCTTCCCCCTTCCCCTCTCTCGATCTCTCGCCCCTTCCCCTCTCTCACTCTCTCCCCTTCCCCCTCTCTTCCCTTCCCCTCTCTCTCTCCCCTTTCCCCCTTCTCGCTCTCTCACCCCTTCCCCTCTCTTTCTATCGTTCCCTCCCCGCTCTCTCCCCTTCCCCCTTCTCTCTCTCTCCTCTTCCCCATCTCTCTCTCTCCCCTTCCCCATCTCTCTCTCTCCCCTTCCCCATGTCTCTCTCTCCCCTTCCCCTCTTCAAACCCTGTTCCTTAACCTCTAACCTGGTTTCAGTAGAATGTTATGACTTGTCATCTGATGTGGTAATGGAGTGCTGATGGCCCAGTCCCAGTCTGATGTTTAGGTTTAGAAGGTTGTTTATTAGTCTTAACCGCTCCTCTGCTCCCCTGTAGGAAAGGTTAAGTGTTAAAGCTGCTGCTGAGGGGGAAGCTGGCCATGTCACGGGTTCCTACCCCTCCTCCACCAGGGGACATGTCTACTGGACCTGTGGCAGAGAGCTGGTGTTACACACAGGTAGGTGTGTGTCTGTCCACTGCCTCTCGTTTATTAACATCTAGTGCCCAAAGAAAGTATTCACACCCATTAGAATTATAAAGTGGAATTATGTTTTTAGACATTTTTACAAGTTAATTAAAAATGAAAAGCTGAGTCAATAAGTATTCAACCCCTTTGTTATGGCAAGCCTAAATACGTTCAGGAGTAAAAATGTGCTTAACAAATTACATAATAAGTTGCATGGACTCATTCCATGTTCAATAATAGTGTTTACCTTGATTTTTTTTAAATTACTACCTCATCTCTGTACCCCACACATTCAATTTATATGTAAGGTCTGAGGGCAGAATGGGGTGCAACTCAATATCAGGAAGGTGTATATGGAAGAGGTTTAGTGCGATTTTCTTTATTTATTTTTTGTTGTTAAATAAAATAATGAATTATTGATATTTCTTATACAGTGCATTCAGAAAGTATTCAGAGCCCTTCCCTTTTTCCACATTTTGTTACTTTACAACCTTATTCTAAAATGGATTAAGTTTGTTTTTTCTTCATCAATCGTCACTCAATACCCCATAATGACATCACAATACCCCATAATGACATCAGAATACCCCATAATGACAACAGGTGAAAACAGGTTTTTAGACATTTTTACAGATTTATAAAAAATAAAAACTGATATCACATTTACATAAGTATTCAGACCTTTTACTCAGTACTTTGTTGAAAAAGTCTGAATACTTTCCAAATGCACTATATCTCTCAGATATAGGACAGACATTAAAATAAACTTCCTTTATTTATTGAACTTTTTCCATGTATGAATTAGTTAATCAATGCGCTTCTATGGGCTAATAGCAGTAATGCTAGACTCTTAATAGGGATAGGCGTCCCGCTACCGGTGAAATTGGAGGGTGCGCAATTCAAATAAATATTCGTAAAATTAAACATTCATGAACATACTTATATAATTCTTATATAATTGAAAAGCTTAACTTCTTGTTAATCCAACTGTGTTGTCAGATTTACGGCGAAAGCATACCATGTGATTGTCTGAGGACGGCGCCCCACAAAATATTTTTCAACCACCACAGGCTTCACAAAATCACAAATAGCGATTAAATAAATCACTTACCTTTTGAAGATATTCCTCTGTTTGCAATCCCAAGGGTCCCAGCTACACAATGAATGGTTGTTTTGTTAGATGAAGTCCTTTTTTTTCCCCAAAAAAGTATTTTTAGTTGGTGCTATTGATTTCATGTTGATTGTTCAACATGCAAACAAAGTAATCCAAAAAGCTACGGTAAACTTTGTCCAAACAAGTCAAACAACATTTCGAATTTATCCTCAGGTACTCTAAAATGTAAATAAACTCTAATATTTAACACGGAAAGTAGTATGTTCAATAGGAAAGAAAAATAATGAAGAGCGCACCCTCATTCACGCACCCTGAAAGACTACTTTTCTTATGGAGTTACCTTCAGAAAAACTCAAATTACTTGTTCATATTTCAAGAAACAAGCCTGAAACCTTGTATAAAGACTGACATTTAGTGGAAGCCATAGGTACTGCAATCTGGGAGATGGAAATACACTGCTCAAAAAAATAAAGGGAACACTAAAATAACAAATCTTAGATCTGAATGAATGAAATATTCTTATTAAATACTTTTTTCTTTACATAGTTGAATGTGCTGACAACAAAATCACACACAAATTATCAATGGAAATCAAATTTATCAACCCATGGAGGTCTGGATTTGGAGTCACACTCAAAATTAAAGTGGAAAACCACACTACAGGCTGATCCAACTTTGATGTAATGTCCTTGAAACAAGTCAAAATGAGGCTCAGTAGAGTATGTGGCCTCCCCGTGCCTGTATGACCTCCCTACAACGCCTGGGCATGCTCCTGATGAGGTGGTGATGGTCTCCTGAGGGATCTCCTCCCAGACCTGGACTAAAGCATCTGCCAACTCCTGGACAGTCTGTGGTGCAACGTGGCGTTGGTGGATGGAGCGAGACATGATGTCCCAGATGTGCTCAATTGGATTCAGGTCTGGGGAACGGGCGGGCCAGTCCATAGCATCAATGCCTTCCTCTTGCAGGAACTGCTGACACACTCCAGCCACATGAGGTTTAGCAGTGTCTTGCATTCGGAGGAACCCAGGGCCAACATATGGTCTCACAAGGGGTCTGAGGATCTCATCTCGGTACCTAATGGCAGTCAGAGTACCTCTGGCAAGCACATGGAGGGCTGTGCGGCCCCCCTAAAGAAATGCCACCCCACACCATGACTGATCCATCGCCAAACCGGTCATGCTGGAGGATGTTGCAGGCAGCAGAACTTTCTCCACGGCGTCTCCAGACTGTCACGTCTGTCACATGTGCTCAGTGTGAACCTGCTTTCATCTGTGAAGAGCACAGGGCGCCAGTGGCGAATTTGCCAATCTTGGTGTTCTCTGGCAAATGCCAAACGTCCTCCTACCACCCTCATGGAGTCTGTTTCTGACCGTTTGAGCAGACACATGGACATTTGTGGCCTGCTGGAGGTCATTTTGCAGGGCTCTGGCAGTGCTCCTCCTGCTGTTCCTTGCACAAAGGCGGAGGTAGCGGTCCTGCTGCTGGGTTGTTGACCTCCTACGGCCTCCTCCACATCTCCTGATGTATTGGCCTGTCTCCTGGTAGCGCCTCCATTCTCTGGACACTACGCTGACAAACACAGCAAACCTTCTTGCCACAGCTCGCAATGATGTGGCATCCTGGATGAGCTGCACTACCTGAGCCACTTGTGTGGGTTGTAGACTCCGTCTCATGCTACCACTAGAGTGAAAGCACCGCCAGCATTCAAAAGTGACCAAAACATCAGCCAGGAAGCATTGGAACTGAGAAGTGGTCTGTGGTCCCCACCTGCAGAACCACTCCTTTATTGGGGGTGTCTTGCTAATTGCCTATAATTTCCACCTGTTGTCTATTCCATTTGCACAACAGCATGTGAAATTTATTGTCAATCAGTGTTGCTTCCTAAGTGGACAGTTTGATTTCACAGAAGTGTGATTGACTTGGAGTTACATTGTGTTGTTTAAGTGTTCCCTTTATTTTTTTGAGCAGTGTATATATGAGCAATATTTTTGCATTGAAAGGAGCTCCAATTTTTTTTTTTTTGTTTAGGTTGGATTTTCTTCTGATTTTTGCCTGCCATTGAAATTATGTTATACTCACATACATTATTTTAACAGTTTTAGAAACTTCAAAGTTTTTTCTATCAATGCTACCAATTATTTGCATATCCTAGCTTCCGGGCCTGAGTAACAGGCAGTTTACCTTGGGCACGTCAGACATGCGGAAATTCAAGAAACTAGACCCTATCCCAGAGAGGTTTTTAAGGATTAAAACAGTTACAGAGTTGAATGGCTGTGATAGGAGAAAGCTGAGGGTGGATCAACAACATTGTAGTTACTCCACAATACTAACCCAATTGACAGTGTAAAAGAGGAAACCTGTACAGAATGCAAATATTCCAAAACATGCATCCTGTTTGCACTAAAGTAATACTGCAAAAAATGTTGCAAAGCAAATTATGTTTTTGTCCTGAATACCAAGTTTTATGTATGGGGAAAATCCACATGACTACCACGCTCCATATTTTCAAGCATAGTGTCAGCGCCGTGTGTATAGGTGGCAGGGAAGTCAGGTGCAGGAGAGTCAAAATGAAGTGTAAATGGAGTCTTTTAATAAATGACAACAGAACATGCTCCATAACACTAAAACGTACAGACATGAAAAAACATGGGTACGAGGACCCGTCGCGCACCAACACAACAAAATAACAACACTGACAATAAAACAATCTCTGACAAAGACATGAGGGGAAACAGAGAGTTAAATACACAGCAGGTAATGCATGGGATTGAAAACAGGTGTGTGGGAAGACAAAACAAAACCAATGGAAAATGAAAAATGGATCAATGATGGCTAGAAGACCGGTGACGTCGAACGCCGAGCACCGCCCGAACAAGGAGAGGCAACGACTTCGGCAGAAGTCGTGACACATAGTTGTGGCTGCATTCTGTTATGGGTATGCTTGTAATCGTTAAGTACTGGGGAGTTTTTGAGGATAAAATTAAATGGAATGGAGCTAAGCACAGACAAAATCCTAGAGGAAAACCTGGTTCAGTTTGCTTTCCACCAGACACTGGAAAATGAATTCACCTTTCAGCAGGATAATAACCCAAAACACAAGGCCAAATCTATGCTGCAGTTGTATACCAAGAAGACAGTGAATGTTCCTGAGTGGCATAGTTACAGTTTTTAATTAAATTGGCTTGAAAATCTATGGCAAGACATGCAAATGGCTGCCTAGCAATGATCAACAATCAACTTGACAGAGCTTGAATAATTTAAAAAAGAATAAGGTGCAAATGTTGTACAATCCAAGTATGAAAAGCTCTTAGAGACTTGCCCTGAAAGACTCACAGCTGTAATCACTGCCAAAGGTGATTGATTCTAACATGTATGACTCAGGGGTGTAAATACTTATGTAAAGGAATTACATTTAATTTAAAATGAATTAGCAAAAATGTCTAAAAACATGTTTTCACTTTGTCATTATTATTATTTTATTTTATTTAACCTTTATTTAACTAGGCAAGTCAGTTAAGAACAAATAGTTATTTACAATGACGGCATACCAAAAGGCAAAAGCCTCCTGCGGGGACGGGGGCTGGGATTAAAAATAAATCAAATAAAAATATAGGACAAAACACACATCACGGCAAGAGACAACACCACATAAAAAGAGACCTATAAGACAACAACATAGCAAGGCAGCAACACATGACGACACAACATGGTAGCAACACAACATGACAACACGGCAGCAGCACAACATGGTAGGAGGACAAAAAATGGTACAAACATTTTTGGGCCCAGACAACAGCACAAAGGGCAGGAAGGTAGCGACAACAATACATCTTGCGAAACAGCCACAACTGTCAGTAAGAGTGTCCATGACTGAGTCTTTGAATGACGAGATTGAGATAAATGGGGTATTGTGTGTAGAATTGTAGGGAAAAAATATGTTAAATCCGTTTTGAGGCTGTAACACAGGTGTGAATACTTTCTGAAGTCGCTGTATGCTCTCAGACATGGCAGAAATCTGTTAGATTAGTTCACTAGCTCCGATCACCAAACATTTTTGGTTTGTCCTCATATTGTTTTGATTTTAGTATTTGGTATTTTATTAGGATCCTCATAAGCTGTAGCAAAAGCAGCAGCTACTCTTCCTGGGGTCCACACAAAACATGAAACATAATACAGAACATTAATTGACAAGAAAATCTCAAGGACAGAACTACAATTATTATTATGATTTTTTAAAGGCACACACAGCCTGCATATCAATACATAGACACAAACTGTCCAATAGGGGAGAGGCGTTGTGCCGTGAGGTGTTGCTTTATCTGTTTTTTGAAACCAGGTTTGCTGTTTATTTGAGCAATATGACATGGAACTGAGTTCCATGCAATAAGGGCTCTATATAATACTGTCCGTTTCCTTGAATTTGTTCTGGATTTGGGGACTGTGAAAAGACCCCTGGTGGCATGTCTGGGGGGATAAGTGTGTGTAAATTAAATTATTGCATCTGAGCTCCTAGAGTGTGCGGCTCTCTTTTATTTTCAAGGGGTAAGTGTGTGTGTCAGAGCTGTGTGTTAGTTGACTATGCAAACAATTTGGGATTTTCAACACATGATTGTTTCTTATAAAAACAAGAAGTGACGCAGTCAGTCTGTCCTCAACTCTTAGCCAAGAGAGACTGGCAGCATAGTGTTAATATCAGCCCTCTGATTACAATGAAGAGCAAGACGTGCCTCTCTGTTCTGGGCCATCTGCAGTTTAACTAGGTCTTTCCTTGCAGAACTGGACCACACAACTGGACAATAATCAAGATAAAACTAGAGCCTGCAGGACTTGCTTTTTGGACTTGCTTTTTTTAGCTAGCTAGCTAACAGTACACTTTAACTTGAAATGAAAATCCTTTGTCAAATTGTGTGTTTTTGTAAGACATGTAGCTAGATAGCTAGCTAGCTAAACAATGGACCATAATCACAATTTATGACATTACTACCCTGCATGAATCTGCAGGTAGCTAACCAACCAGGTTCTATGACTATAACTAGTCAAGCATGTGTCTGAGATACGAAGAATAAGATCATACACATAACGTTGAAGTACACTTGAAATTAAACCACTTTCTGTCAAAACTAGAAATTGTAATATCTGAAAATCTTACCAGTATACATCTTGGTTGGACGGGTCTCCTGTCTGATGCCATGCATGGTTGCCTTAGTTAGACGATGTAATCCAGACTGGTGTTTTCTCCATCTCCTTAGTTATCATACTCGAATTCCACTGATTTCAAAACTCGGTCCTCCAGAAAGTGGAGAGCAAACACATAATGTTAGCTAGTGAGCCAGCCTGCTAACATTAGCTAGCTAACAGTACTTTAACTTGACATTAGGTTTATGCAGTATCACTAAACAATATTTTTTTTTAAAGCAGCGTTAGAAATGATTACCTAAACATACTGACCAGGTCCAATAGACAGATGTGTGCTATATGGTAGACCAATCCAAACTCATCTCTCGGCATGTCCAGCCCCTAAGCCAATCATGGCTAGCGGGAAGGTTGCTAACTTTTTCTGTGGCTAAACCAAGTAGGCACGTAATTTAACAATTTTATTCGTATTTATAGATGGCATTCAAGTTTGATGTTAAGGCACATGAAAGTTCACATGTTCCAGGCATTTCTGCCCAAAAAACGCATTTTGATTTTAAAAAACAGGCACTAAGCTATTACTTAAAAATCACACAATGTGATTTTCTGGATTTTTGTTTTAGATTCCGTCTCTCAGTTGAAGTGTACCTATGATAAAAATTACAGACCTCTACATCCTTTGTAAGTAGGAAAACCTGCAAAATCGGCAGTGTATCAAATACTTGTTCTCCCCACTGTATATATACAGTATATACATATATATAGTAGGTAATATGAATGTTATGTGGTGTTAGCAAGTTATTGATTTCATGAACCTTATTTCTAAGGCTACATATATTAATATGGACTATTTTAAGCCCTTTCCTGGGTAGCTTATCAGAGTTAGACTTAACACTGAAAAGAACAAACAAAGCAAGAGAAAAAAAATATACATTCAGCAGTCCATTAATCAGTTAGTGTCTGTAAGTGTGTGTGCTGCGGAGTTGAAGCTATGAACCCATAGACTTGGCTCTCTCATCCCTTCCAGGATTCTGGGCGGGAGGGTGGACAATGAGCCTGTGAATACGGATGTAAGCAATGTCCCCACGCACTCTGGCAGCTTTTATGGCTGGGATAAGTTCTTTCCTCTTCGATTTCAGGCTAGTCCTTTTTCAGGAAGATATATGTTCCTCTCAAGTTCTTGGCTCTTTAAAGAACAGCTACCTTGTCCTTCAACCTCAGGAACTTGACCACTATCGGCCTGGGCCTGTCACCTGGATAGTGGTGGGTTTTACAGTCCTGTGTTCGCGTTCCACCTCAATCTTCCTGTGGTCCATTTCCCCTCACTTTATCCTCAACCATGTTGTTCCGCCTTGAACTCGCTCAATGACTTACAGATTGCTGTCATCTTGCTGTTCTCCTGTTTCCACTCATTGAGCTGATCCTGGGAGAACTGCAAACTGTTCTTCAGGTCTTGGACCTCTCTGGTCAGGTCATCCATTATTTTATTAGTTGAATCCACCAGTATTTGGACAAAACACTTGAAGCTATTTTCTTGTTGTAACAACTGCTTGTAGAACTATTTTTGTTTGTTTAAAAAAATCCTTCACGTATGATAGACACCACTGTCCTCAACGGTACTCCCACTGGCTTTGGTCTTTGTCATGGTAGCTAGCAACGTAGGTTATACTGTTACTCCTCTCAGTTCTAGACAGGGCAGGTCACAGGGAAGATGGAAAACAACAAACAGCAGGGAACTAGACAGCCATAAACCCAATCCCCAGTCCCAGCCACAATGGCTAACCGCGTTGTGGGCTGTGTTCAAGCCCTCAAGGAAACACCGCTAGGCTAGCTGCTACGCCAAATAGCTCCTCAGACCTGGCCTTGGTTGGCAGGATCACTGGACAGAGACTAGCAGTCCCAGCAACTGATTCCAACTGCATCACAGGATCTAAATAAAAAAGAAAGGCTGTCTTTTGAAGTGGATGGAAGCATTGTGATTGTTGCCTTTTTGTTTCAGGTGAAAGTAGTCAAGTTCTCCTACATGTGGACCATCAACAACTTCAGTTTCTGTAGAGAGGAGATGGGGGAGGTCTTAAAGAGTTCCACCTTCTCCTCTGGACCCAACGACAAGATGAAATGGTAAACTTTCATTGTAACTTGCTTATAGTCAGGAGAAAGAGTATCATCTTGATCTCAACAGCTTGTTGTTTCTTTGTGAATAACAACTGGAGTGATACAGCCTCCGCTGAACTAATATTCTGTTTGGTTCCTCCTCTGTTTCCTGCCCAGGTGTCTGAGAGTCAACCCAAAAGGACTGGATGATGAAAGCAAAGATTATCTGTCGTTGTATTTACTTCTTGTTAGTTGTCCAAAAAGTGAAGTCAGAGCAAAGTTCAAGTTTTCCTTATTGAACACTAAAAGAGAAGAGACTAAAGCTATGGGTAAGTAACAGACAAAACTGTTACTTTATGGATATCATCTGTCGTGGAAATTTCCTTAATTACCAAATGGTGAGAGAGCAAATCACACACCACTCAGAGTTATGCTTAATCTTCACCTTTAATAATAATTAAGCTTTTGCAATAGCATTTTGACTTTCAACATTTCAGTATCTCTAATGAAAAGTTGAGTGGCCAACATAATGGCAACTGAGATCTTTTATAGCAAAGATCCACCCCCCCCTTAGTCGACATGACAAACCACAGGTCTTAGGAACTTACACAAAGAAAGACTTTACTTCAGAGAGGAGTATCCCATAGCCAGACAGCATTGGCTATAAATTATCGTTCAGTTTGGTCTCCTAAACAAAGCTCTTATCTCGTTCTTGGTACAAAATGGTACCAAGACATTACCTCACCCAATGATATATATCAATTGTCATTTTAGACACTCCCATCCCAAATACAATCCATTCTGGACAAGCTCACGGAGAGGAAAGTGAGCCTCTAGGTCAAGATAAGGGCAACCAGAGAGGGAACATAGAATGGTTCCAGACACTGCCATCCTCCTCTCCCAGATGGGAAAAGTAGGGAGTGACTGGCACACAGACATTGTGGAGCCAAGAGATTATTGGTTCCCCCTCAATCATCCCTTCACATGGTTTAAAATATACGTTTACACATGACGACAAGCTTGACCTCTCCCCTCTGCGGCCCAAGTAACTGAACCCAGGACAGAGAAAGGATAACTGCAAATGGCCACCACTATAGTACAACAAGATACATTCTAAATGACAAGTAACTCACAAGCATATAATGAAAATAAAACATCTTATCTATGTTACCCAACTAATTCTGATTCATCCCCAACACATCGTTCAAATAACATACTGTTTACTTGTATTATCCTAGTTAGAGCCTTATAGACACAAACTAAGTGTGTTTTGGATTCTTCCTCCTCCCTGCAGAAAGCCAAAGAGCCTATCGGTTTGTCCAGGGGAAAGACTGGGGCTTCAAAAAGTTTATTAGAAGAGATTTCCTGCTTGATGAAGCCAATGGGCTGTTACCTGATGACAAACTCACCCTCTTCTGTGAGGTAAGACATTTACATTTGAGTCATTTAGCAGACACTTATACGGAGTGACTTACGGTTTGTGCATTCATCTTCAGATAGCTAGGTGGGACAACCACACATCACAGTCATAGTAAGCAGAGTCAGAGATGGTAAGGGGGGAAAGATACTCTTTGAAGAGGTAGGGTTTTAGATGTTTTCAGAAGATGGGCATGGACTCTTCTGTCCTAGCTTTAGGGGGAAGTTGGTTCCAAAATGTTTTTGTTTTTTTGTGTGTGTAGGGTGAAGTTATTTAGGATGCTCTTTGACACAGTCTACATGGTATGGGGTCAATTTCACGCCATATGTATTGAATTCAAAATAAACTAAATCGGGAACATGAAAAATAAAGTTGAGAATGTAAACATGTTTTCGAGGACAGGGGAAATAATGGATGTTGAAATCAAAAACCAAACATTCGAAAGCAAAATGTATAGAATTGTTAACAAAAATAAGGCATCAAATGCAAAACCCCAAAACTTGTAAGCAAATCATTTTAAAGCGAGAGCAAAACTCTATGCTTGCTTCTACACCTGCATTGCTTGCTGTTTGGGGTTTTAGGCTGGGTTTCTGTACAGCACTTTGAGATATCAGCTGATGGACGAAGGGCTATATAAATACATTTGATGAAAAAAAAAAAATTATAATTGAAAAATAAAATAAATTTGATTTGATATGACAGACGATTAAAAAATATATATTTCCAAGCGAATACAAAAATAGTTTTTGGTTAAACTTTCCTTGCAAACAATCCTATTGAATACATTTTGCCTACGCTCTTGCCTGCATGCACTACCCTTTGGTTACGCTACTCATATCTTTGCTTTCGATGTCTGTTTCTTTGTTTTCACTGCCAGTCTGTTTGATTGTGAGTTTTGGCATTATTTCTCCGTGAAGGGCGGGGTTTAGAGGGATGCGTAGACAATACATCTTCATTTGTCCACTAGTTTTGGTGTGACGGTTTGTTTTTACCCAATAAAGGAACATGATAGACAGGCATTTTTTCTATTGCCGACTTAAATAGACGGTTTTAGCTAACGTACTTCAAAATTGTCAGTCACGGGTCAATAATGTACACGGATATTAGAGGCATGTCTATCTAATACAATTAATGACAAACCATCTAACTACTTAGGTAAACTTATGAATGATCTGTTGCACAAACAGTTACCAACACCTGCGCCGAATGTTGTGCAACAGGTAATTCATAAAGTTTGATTTGATTTGAAGCTGATAGGTCAAATATACTGTTTAGGTTCTCTACTCCCAAGTTTACACCTTCACTATTACAGTGGCATTTTTTTGTCCAAGAAGTTGTCTAAAAGGGATGGAATTTGTTGTTGCCTAATTGTTTTTTGGTAGGTTTCCACACTACTTTCCTTTCATCTATAGCATTTCTTAATATTATTCAGTTCCTTTAGCTTTGATGCATAATGGTTGAGCATAGCTCTGTTCAAGAAATTGATGGTAAAAATATGTTTTGTTAGACTTCAGTTTAGCTTTTGACATTTAACGATCATAGTCTGCTGCTGGAAAAACATATGTGTTTTAACCACCTGTTATATTATGGATAAAGAGTTACCTGTCTAACAGAACACAGAGGGTGTTCTTTAATGGAAGCGTCTCCAACATAATAGCAGGTAGAATCAGGAATTCCCCAGGGTAGCTGTTTAGGCCTCTTACTTTTTAAAAATCTTTACTAATGACATGCCACTGGCTTTGAGTAAAGCAGGTCATACAGGCCCTAGTTTCTACCTTCTAGACAGCACTATCAACAAGGCAGGACCTACAGGTCCTAGTTTCTACCTTCTTAACAGCACTGTCAACAAGGCAGGTCATACAGGCCCTAGTTTCTACCTTCTAGACAGCACTATCAACAAGGCAGGACCTACAGGCCCTAGTTTCTACCTTCTTAACAGCACTGTCAACAAGGCAGGTCCTACAGGCCCTAGTTTCTACCTTCTTAACAGCACTGTCAACAAGGCAGATCCTATAGGCCCTAGTTTCTACCTTCTAGACAGCACTATCAACAAGGCAGGTCCTACAGGCCCTAGTTTCTACCTTCTAGACAGCACTATCAACAAGGCAGATCCCACAGGCCCTAGTTTGTACCTTCTTAACAGCACTATCAACAAGGTAGGTCCTACAGGCCCTAGTGTTGTCGCACCTGGACAACTGTTAAGTCGTGTGGTCAGGTGCCACAAAAAGGGATTTATGAAAATTGCAATTGGCTCAGAACAGGGCAGCACAGCCGGCCCTTGGATGTTCACAGAGAGCTAACATTAATAATATGCATGCCAATCTCTCCTGGCTCAATGTGAAGGAGAGATTGACTTCATCAGTACTATTTGTGAGAGGTATTGACATGTTGATTGCACCGAGCTGTCTGTTTGAACTACTGGAGCGCAGCTCGCACACACATGCATACCCCAAAAGACATGCCACAAGAGGTCTCTTCACAGTCCCCAAGTCCAGAACAGACTTTGGGAGGCGCACAGTACAAACATAGGCACAGACACATCCATGCACACACATGATAACATACGCACTATGCACACACGTACACATGGGTTTTGTACTGTAAATATGTGGTAGTGGTGGAGTTGGGGTGAGATTTGTGAATGCATTGTTGTGTTTTTAAAATTGTATAAACTGCCTTAATTTCGCTGGACCCCAGGAAGAGTAGCTGCTTACTTGGCAGCAGCTAATTTTATTTTTTATTTAACCTTTATTTAACAGGGCAAGTTAGTTAAGAACAAATTCTTATTTACAATGACGGCCCACACCGGCCAAACCCTAACCCGGACGACGCTGGGCCAATTGTGCACCGTCCTATGTGACTCCAAATCACGGCCAGTTGTGATACAGCCTGGAATCAAACCCTCTGGCACTGAGATGCAGTGTCTTAGACCGCTGCATCACTCTGGAGTCTCCCCCCCCCCCCTAATGGTGATCCATAATAAATACAAATACAAAAGTAGACTGTGATTTTGCTGTGATCTGATATCAGTGGGTTGACTGTGAACGCTCTGAGAGAATGGCTTGGGGTCCGTGATAAAGTAGTCTACTGATTAGCTATAGGTGTACCTACCGTAGGAGTCCCCTCGAAGCCTACCATTGACTATGTACAGTTGAAGTCGGAGGTTTACATTTACTTAGGTTGGAGTCATTAAAACTCATTTTTCAACCACTCCACAAATGTCTTGTTAACAAACTATAGTTTTGGCAAGTCGGTTAGGACATCTACTTTGTGCATGACACAAGTAATTTTTCCAACAATTGTTTACAGACAGATTATTTCACTTAAAATTCACTATATCACAATTCCAGTGGGTCAGAAGTTTACATACACTAAGTTTTGTTTAATGTTGTGTTAGTGTATGTAAGTTGTTTTGTCTGAAACGTTGTTCCCCCTGCTGCTATTGGACCAGGTCTCTCTTGGAAAATAGATATTATCTCAATGAGAAAAATAAAGGTAAAATAAAAAAAAGTAGAAATAAAGGTAAAATAATAACGATGGTCATTATGGCCAAATAGTAAAATTTTTGTTTCTTCAGACCTTCTCCAAAAAGTAACATTTTTGTCCCCTTATTCAGTTGCAAACCGTAGTCTGGCTTTTTTATGGTGGTTTTGGAGCAGTGATTTCTTCCTTGCTGAGCGGCCTTTCAGGTTATGTCGATATAGTACTCGTTTTACTGTGGATATACAGTGGGGCAAAAAAGTATTTAGTCAGCCACCAATTGTGCAAGTTCTCCCAATTAAAAATATGAGAGGCCTGTAATTTTCATCATAGGTACACTTCAACTATGACAGACAAAATGAGAAAAAAAATCCAGAAAATCACATTGTAGGATTTTTTATTAATTTATTTGCAAATAATGGTGGAAAATAAGTATTTGGTCACCTACAAACAAGCAAGATTTCTGGCTCTCATAGACCTGTAACTTCTTCTTTAACAGGCTCCTCTGTCCTCCACTCGTTACCTGTATTAATGGCACCTGTTTGAACTTGTTATCAGTATAAAAGACACCTGTCCACAACCTCAAACAGTCACACTCCAAACTCCACTATGGCCAAGACCAAAGAGCTGTCAAAGGACACCAGAAACAAAATTGTAGACCTGTACCAGGCTGGGAAGACTGAATCTGCAATAGGTAAGCAGCTTGGTTTGAAGAAATCAACTGTGGGAGCAATTATTAGGAAATGGAAGACATACAAGACCACTGATAATCTCCCTCGATCTGGGGCTCCACGCAAGATCTCACCCCGTGGGGTCAAAATGATCACAAGAACGGTGAGCAAAATTCTCAGAACCACATGGGGGGACCTAGTGAATTACCTGCAGAGAGCTGGGACCAAAGTAACAAAGCCTACCATCAGTAACACACTACGCCGCCAGGGACTCAAATCCTGCAGTGCCAGACGTGTCCCCCTTGCTTAAGCCAGTACATGTCCAGGCCCATCTGAAGTTTGCTAGAGAGCATTTGGATGATCCAGAAGAAGTCAGATGAAACCAAAATATAACTTTTTGGTAAAAACTAAACTCGTCGTGTTTGGAGGACAAAGAATGCTGAGTAGCATCCAAAGAACACCATACCTACTGTGAAGCATGGGGCTGGAAACATCAAGCCTACCACTGTAGTGTCGTCTGCAAACTTGATGATTGAGTTGGAGGCGTGCATGGCCACACAGTCATGGTTGAACAGGGAGTAGTGCCCCAGTGTTGAGGATCAGCGTGGTGGAGATGTTGTTTCCTAGCCTCACCACCTGGGGGCAGCCCGTCAGGAAGACCAGGACCCAGTTGCACAGAGCGGGGTCGAGACCCAGGGTCTCAAGCTTAATGACGAAATTGGAGGGTACTATGGTGTTAAATGCTGAGCTGTAGTCGATGAACAGCATTCTTACATTGGTATTCCTCTTGTCCAGTTGGGTTAGGGAAGTGAGCAGTGTGATTGCGTCATCTGTGGACCTATTGAGGCGGTAAGCAAATTGGAGTGGGTCTAGGGTGTCAAGTAGGAGGTGATCTGGTCCTTGACTAGTCTCTCAAAGCACTTCATGATGACGGAAGTGTGTGCTACGGGGCGATAGCTAAGGTAACTGAGCTAAATGACTTTATTGGGAACAGGAACAATGGTGGCCCTCTTGAAGCATGTGGGAACAGCAGACTGGGATAAGGATTGATTGAATATGTCCATAAACACAGCAGCCAGCTGGTCTGCGCATGCTCTGAGGACGCCGCTGGGGATGCCGTCTGGGCCGGCAGGCTTGCAAGGGTTAACACGTTTAAATGTTTTACTCACGTTGTCTGCAGTGAAGGAGACCCCGCAGGTTTTGGTAGCGGGCCGTGTCAGTGGCACTGTATTGTCCTCAAAGCGAGCAAAGAAGTTGTTTAGTTTGTCTGGGAGCAAGACATCGTGGTCCACGACGGGGCTGGTTTTCTTTTTGTAGTCCGTGATTGACTGTAGACCCTGCCACATACGTCTCGTGTCTGAGCCGTCGAATTGCGACTCTACTTTGTCTCTATACTGGCGCTTAGCTTGTTTGATTGCCTTGTGGAGGGAATAGCTACACTGTTGGTATTCAGTCATGTTTCCGGTCGCCTTGCCCTGATTAAAAGCAGAGGTTCGCGCTTTCAGCTTTGCGCGAATGCTGCCATCAAGCCACGGTTTCTGGTTGGGGAAGATTTTAATAGTCGCTGTGGGTCCAACATCACTGATGCACTTGCTAATAAACTCACTCACCGAATCAGCGTATTCATCAATGTTATTGTCCTACGCTGTACGATTGTTCGGGACCAGTGTTGAACAGACCTGAGCTCGAGAGTTTCCTGTTTTAGTTTCTGTCTTTAGGCTGGGAGCAACAAAATGGAGTCGTGGTTAGATTCGCCGAAAGGAGGACGGGGGAGGGCTTTGTATGCGTCGTGGAAGTTAGAGTAACAATGATCCAGGGTTTTGCCAGCCCGGGTCACGCATTCGATATGCGTAAAAATTTAGGGAGCCTTGTTTTCAGATTAGCCTGGTTAAAATCCCCAGCTAAAATAAATACAGCCTCAGGATATATGGTTTCCAGTTTACATAGAGTCCAATGAAGTTCTTTCAAGGCCGTCGATGTGTCTTCTTGGGGGGGATATACACGACTGTGATTATAATCTAAGATAATTATCTTGGTAGATAATGCGGTCGGCATTTGATTGTAAGCTAGCTACCATACCGGTGTCTAGACCCACTCCATACTGCTGTAATGATATGCTACAGTGGGGCAAAAAATTATTTTGTCAGCCACCAATTGTGCAAGTTCTCCCACTTAAAAAGGTGAGAGAGGCCTGTAATTTTCATCATAGGTAGTACACTTCAACTAGGACAGACAAAATGAGAAAAAAAAATCCAGAAAATCACATTGTAGGATTTTTAATGAATTTATTTGCAAATTATGGTGGAAAATAAGTATTTGGTCAATAACAAAAGTTTCTCAATACTTTGTCATTGCCAACAAAGGGTATATAACAGAGGTCAAACATTTTCTGGAAGTCTTCACAAGGTTTTCACACACTGTTGCTGGTATTTTGGCCCATTCCTCCATGCAGATCTCCTCTAGAGCCGTGATATTTTGGGGCTGTTGCTGGGCAACACGGACTTTCAACTCCCTCCAAATATTTTCTATGGGGTTGAGATCTGGAGACTGGCTAGGCCACTCCAGGACCTTGAAATGCTTCTTACGAAGCCACTCCTTCGTTGCCCAGGCGGTGTGTTTGGGATCATTGTCATGCTGAAAGACCCAGCCACATTTCATCTTCAATGCCCTTGCTGATGGAAGAGGTTTTCACTCAAAATCTCACGATACATGGCCCCATTCATTCTTTCCTTTACACGGATCAGTCGTCTTGGTCCCTTTGCAGAAAAACAGTCCCAAAGCATGATGTTTCCACCCCCATGCTTCACAGTAGGTATGGTGTTCTTTGGATGCAACTCAACATTCTTTATCCTCCAAACACGACGAGTTGAGTTTTTACCAAAAGGTTCTATTTTGGTTTCATCTGACCATATGACATTCTCCCAATCTTCTTCTGGATCATCCAAATGCTCTCTAGCAAACTTCAGACGGGCCTGGACATGTACTGGCATAAGGAAGGGGACACGTCTTTAGAAGTTCTCTCCAAACCATCTATTATTGTGTCCGTCCACATAGTACTTGTGTTTTAGTATAGATTAATGTATTGTGTTCTAGGTGAGGGTGGTGCAGGACTCTGTGAACATCTCTGGCCAGTCCAACATGATTTAGTTATGATCATGTAAATGTATAGATAATGTATGGATAATGTATTGTATGTTATATTATATTCTAGGTGTACATCTGTAAATAGTAAATCCAATCTACCTACCTCATCCCCATATTGTTTTTATTTACTTTGCTGCTCTTTTGCACACAAGTATCACTACCTACACACCATCATCTGCTCATCTATCACTCCAGTGTTAATCTGCTAAACTGTAATTACTTCGCTACTATGGCCTATTTATTGCCTTACCATCGTCACACACTGTATATAGACTTTTTCTATTGTGTTATAGTCTGTACGTTTGTTTATGTGTAACTCTGTGTTGTTGTTTGTGTCACAGTGCTTTGCTTTATCTTGGCCAGGTCGCAGTTGTAAATGAGAACTTGTTCTCAACTGGCCTACCTGGTTACATAAAGGTGAAATAAAACAAATTAAATTAAAAGGTGAATGTGGTTCAGGACTCTGTGTACATCTCTGGCCAGCCCAGAATGATTTAGTATTGATCATGTATTGTATGTTATATTACAGGTGAGTGTGGTGCAGGACTCTGTGAACATCTCTGGCCAGTCCAACATGAACATGCTGAAGGTACCAGAGTGCCAGCTGTCAGATGACCTGGGGAACCTGTGGCAGTGTTCCCGCTTCACTGATTGTTCCCTCTATGTGGGAGGGCAGGAGTTCAAGGCACACAAATCCATCCTGGCAGGTAACACTACTACTACACCACTACTACTACTACTACACCACGAATACCCTCTACTAAACTACTGCTACACTACTACTACTACTACTACACCACTAATACACTGCTACTACAATACTACTGCTACACCACTAATACACTACGACTAAACTACTGCTACACTGCTACTACTACATCACTAATACACTACTACTACACCACCAAGGCATTACTTATGTTACAACAGCACTACTACTACTACTACAATACATCTACTACTACACCAATACTAAACTACTGCTACACCACAATACACTACTACAGTACTACTGCTACACTACTAATACACTACTACTAAACTACTGCTACAGTACTACTACATCACTAATACACTACTACAACACTACTAAACTACTGCTACATTACTACAATAGTGCTGCACCACTACTAAACTACTGCTACAATACTAATACACTACTACTCAACTACTGCTACAGTACTACTACATCACTAATACACTACTACAACACTACTAAACTACTGCTACACTACCACTACACTACTACTACTACAATACTTTTGCTACACCACTAATACACTACTACTAAACTACTGCTACAGTACTACTACATCACTAATACACTACTAATACACTACTACTACAACACCACTACTACTGCATCACCACTAAACTACTGCTGCTACTACTACTACTACTCTACTGCGACACTTCTACTACTACATCACGAATACACTATTACTACTACACCACTACTAAACTACTGCTACTCAACTACTACACCACCAATACTTTTCTTCTACTACTACTATTACTACAACACTATTTCTACTACACCACTACTTAACTACTGCTACACTACTACTACAATAATACTACTACACCACTACTTAACTACTGCTACACCACTACTACTACTACTACATCACGTATACACTACTACAACTACTACACCAATACTACTACTACTACACCACTACTACAGTACTACTACTACTACTACACCACTACTAAACTACTGCTACACTACTACTACTACTACACAACTACATAACGAATACACTGCTACTAATACACCGCTACTAAACTTTTGCTACACTACCACTACTACTACACCACTAATACACTACTTCTACTACTACTACTTCAATACCACCACTACTACTACTGCTACACCACTACTACTACTACATCACTAATGCACCACTTCTACTACTACTACTTCAATACCACCACTACTACTACTACACCACTAATACACTACTACTAGTGCTACTACATCACTAATGCATTACTTCTACACCACTAATTTACAACTTCTACACTGCTACTCCATTACCACTTCACTACTACTATGCTACTGCGCCAATACTACTACGCTACTACACCATTACTACTACCAATACACACCTCCTACTACTACCCTAATACTACACTACATCTACACTACTACAACTGCCACACTACTACAGGACTAGGAACAGTGGGTTAACTGCCTTGTTCAGGGGCAGAATGACAGATGTTTACCTTGTCAGCTCGGGGATTCGATCTTGCAACCTATAACCACTAGGCTGGCTACCTGCCGCCCCAAACTACACTATTAAACAATTACTACTACAGGACTACACCACTACTACCACACCGCCACTATTACGACACCACCACTACTACTACATCCCTACTACTACGACATCACCACTATTACGACACCAACATTGCTACTACCCCATCGCTACCCCACCATTACTACTACACCACTGCTATTACCCCACCACTATTACGACACCATTACTACTACTACTACACCTACACCACCGCTACTACTACACCACCACTACTACTACACCACCACTACTACTACTACACTACTACTACTACTACTACTACTACTACTACGACACCACCACTACTACTACATCACCACTATTACTACATCACCACTACTACTACACCACCACTACTACTACTACACCACTACTACACCACTATTATGACACCATTACTACTACTACACCACTACTACAACACCACCACTACTACTACACCACCACTATTACGACACCACCACTATTACTACACCACCACTACTACTACACCACCACTACTACTACACCACCACTATTACGACACCATTACTACTACTGCACCACCACTACAACACCACCACTACTACGACACCACCACTACTACTACATCACCACTATTACTACACCACCACTACTACTACACCACTACTACTACTACACCACTATTACGACACCATTACTACTACTACACCACCACTACTACGACAACACCACTACTACGACACCACCACTACTACGACACCACCACTACTACGACAACACCACTATTACGACACCACCACTACTACTACACCACCACCACTACTACAACACCACTACTACTACACCACCACTACTACTACACCACCACTACTACTACACCACCACTACTACTACACCACCACTACTACTACACCACCACTACTACTACACCACCACTACTACTACAACACCACTACTACGACAACACCACTACTACGACACCACCACTACTACTACACCACCACTACTACGACAACACCACTATTACGACACCACCACTACTACTACACCACCACTACTACACCACCACCACTACTACTACACCACCACTACTACGACAACACCACTACTACGACAACACCACCACTACTACTACACCACCACTACTACGACAACACCACTACTACTACACCACCACTACTACTACACCACCACTACTACTACACCACCACTACTACTACACCACCACCACTACTACACCACCACTACTACTACACCACCACTACTACGACAACACCACCACTACTACTACAACACCACCACTACTACTACACCACCACTACTACGACAACACCACCACTACTACTACACCACCACTACTACTACACCACCACTACTACTACACCACCACTACTACGACAACACCACCACTACTACTACACCACCACTACTACTACTACACCACCACTACTACTACACCACCACTACTACTACACCACCACTACTACGACAACACCACCACTACTACTACACCACCACTACTACGACAACACCACTACTACTACACCACCACCACTACTACAACACCACCACTACTAGTACACCACCACTACTACTACTACACCACCACTACTACAACACCACCACTACTACTACAACACCACCACTACTACAACACCACCACTACTACTACACCACCACTACTACTACTACACCACCACTACTACTACTACACCGCCACTACTACTACTACACCACTATTACGACACCATTACTACTACTGCACCACCACTACAACACCACCACTACTACGACACCACCACTACTACTACATCACCACTATTACTACACCACCACTACTACTACACCACTACTACTACTACACCACTATTACGACACCATTACTACTACTACACCACTACTACGACACCACCACTACTACGACACCACCACTACTACGACAACACCACTACTACGACAACACCACTATTACGACACCACCACTACTACTACACCACCACTACTACTACACCACCACTACTACTACACCACCACTACTACTACACCACCACTACTACAACACCACCACTACTACTACACCACCACTACTACTAAACCACCACCACTACTACAACACCACCACTACTACTACACCACCACTACTACTACACCACCACATTACGACACCACCACTACTACACCATTACAACTAAACTACTAGTTCCCGTTATGTGGGAGGGCAGGAGTTTAAGGCACACAAATCCATGCTAGCAGGTAATACCTTTCCTCCAGCAGTACCTGGGTTTTAATCCCCTGACCCTAGCCCTCCCCTCCCTCTGGCTATCTCCCTTACTCTCCGTCCAGCAGTACCTGGGTTCTAATCCCCTGACCCTAATTGAATATTGCCAGTAGCTGCAACATGAAAATGTGTTAATATGTTATGGGGGTTTTGCCTCGAATCTTACTGATGTTGTTGTCTTTGATCGACAGCAAGATCCCCCGTCTTTAACGCCATGTTTGAACATGAGATGGAGGAGAGTAAAAAGGTAGGTCTAGTTTTATTTACCTCTTTTATTTGACCCGGAATGACCGTTCCAGAGATTAAAGATACTACCGCTTTACTCCACATAGTGGGCACAGGGATTTCAAACACACTATTGTCCTGTCTCAGAACCGTGTGGACATCAGTGATGTGGAGCCAGACGTGTTTAAGGAGATGATGGGATTCATCTACACAGGGAAAGCTCCCAACCTGGAGAAGATGGCCGACAACCTGCTGGCAGCTGCTGACAAAGTAAGTCATAGTCATAAGAAATTATCTGCCTGTTTCAAATGCTGTGTCAGAGCTTGAATTACGTGAGGACACTGTAACCCTACGCTCTGTGCCGTGCTTCTTTCCCACTACCCTGTACTGCTATGGGGAGATCATGTAACCCTACAATTATCTTGTCTCTCACTACTACTGTTATGGGGAGATGGTGTATTTGTATTTATTAGGGATCCCCATTAGCTACTCTTCCTGGGGTTTATTAGGTATCCCCATTAACTTATCTTCCTGGGGTTTATTAGGGATCCCCATTAGCTACTCTTCCTGGGGTTTATTAGGGATCCCCATTAGCTATTCTTCCTGGGGTTTATTAGGGATCCCTATTAGCTTCTCTTCCTGGGGTTTATTAGGGATCCCCATTAGCTATAAAACAACAGATAAAACAGTGAAGTGTTTGTTCTGAATGAGCTAAAGATAAAACAGTACATCATATAACATCCCTACACCCCCACATATACACAACATGTTCAGTACCCCCACATATCCACAACATGTTCAATACCACCACATATCCACAACATGTTCAATACCCCCACATATCCACATCACAACATGTTCAATACCAACATGTTCCATACCACCACATATCCACAACATGTTCAATACCACCACATATCCACAACATGTTCAATACCACCACATATCCACAACATGTTCAATATCACCACATATCCACAACATGTTCAATACCTCCACATATCCACAACATGTTCAATACCAGCACATATCCACATCACAACATGTTCAATACCACCACATATCCACAACACATGTTCAATACCCACAACATGTTCAATACCACCACATATCCACAACACAACATGTTCAATACCCCCACATATCCACATCACAACATGTTCAATACCACCAAATATCCACAACACAACATGTTTAATACCCCCACATATCCACATCACAACATGTTCAATACCTCCACATATCCACAACATGTTCAATACTACCACATATCCACAACATGTTCAATACCTCCACATATCCACAACATGTTCAATACCACCACATATCCACAACATGTTCAATACCCCCACATATCCACAACACAACATGTTCAATACCACCACATATGCACAACACAACATGTTCAATACCTCCACATACCCACAACATGTTCAATAGCTCCACATACCCACAACATGTTCAATACCACCACATATCCACAACATGTTCAATACCCCCACATGTCCACAACATGTTCAATACCACAACATATCCACAAGATGTTCAATGCCTCCACATATCCACAACATGTTCAATACCTCCACATATCCACAACACGTTCAATACCACCACATATCCACAACATGTTCAATACCTCCACATATCCACAACACAACATGTTCAATACCACCACATATCCACAACACAACATGTTTAATACCACAACATATCCACAAGATGTTCAATACCACCACATATCCACAACACGTCAATACCACCACATATCCACAACATGTTCAATACCACCACATATCCACAACATGTTCAATACCACCACATATCCACAACATGTTCAATACCACCAAATATCCACATCACAACATGTTCAATACCACCAAATATCCACAACACGACATGTTTAATACCCCCACATATCCACATCACAACATGTTGTGGATATGTGCAGGTATTGAACATGTTCAATACTACCACATATCCACAACATGTTCAATACCCCCACATATCCACAACACAACATGTTCAATACCACCACATATCCACAACATGTTCAATACCACCACATATCCACAACATGTTCAATACCTCCATATATCCACAACATGTTCAATACCACCACATATCCACAACATGTTCAATGCCACCACATATCCACAACACAATATGTTAAATACCACCACATATGCACGACACAACATGTTCAATACCTCCACATACCCACAACATGTTCAATACCCCCACATATCCACAACACAACATGTTCAATACCACCACATATCCACAACATGTTCAATACCTCCACATATCCCCAACATGTTCAATACCACCACATATCCACAACATGTTCAATACCACCACATATCCACAACACAACATGTTCAATACCACCACATATGCACAACACAACATGTTCAATACCTCCACAAACCCACAACATGTTCAATAGCTCCACATACCCACAACATGTTCAATACCACCACATATCCACAACATGTTCAATACCCCCACATCTCCACAACATGTTCAATACCCCCACATCTCCACAACATGTTCAATACCTCCACATATCCACAACACAACATGTTCAATACCACCAAATATCCACAACACAACATGTTTAATACCCCCACATATCCACATCACAACATGTTGTGGATATGTGCAGGTATTGAACATGTTCAATACTACCACATATCCACAACATGTTCAATACCCCCACATATCCACAACACAACATGTTCAATACCACCACATATCCACAACATGTTCAATACCACCACATATCCACAACATGTTCAATACCTCCATATATCCACAACATGTTCAATACCACCACATATCCACAACATGTTCAATGCCACCACATATCCACAACACAACATGTTAAATACCACCACATATGCACGACACAACATGTTCAATACCTCCACATACCCACAACATGTTCAATACCCCCACATATCCACAACACAACATGTTCAATACCACCACATATCCACAACATGTTCAATACCTCCACATATCCCCAACATGTTCAATACCACCACATATCCACAACATGTTCAATACCACCACATATGCACAACACAACATGTTCAATACCTCCACAAACCCACAACATGTTCAATAGCTCCACATACCCACAACATGTTCAATACCACCACATATCCACAACATGTTCAATACCCCCACATCTCCACAACATGTTCAATACCCCCACATCTCCACAACATGTTCAATACCTCCACATATCCACAGCATGTTCAATGCCTCCACATATCCACAACATGTTCAATACCTCCACATATCCACAACATGTTCAATACCACCACATATCCACAACATGTTCAATACCTCCACATATCCACAACACAACATGTTCAATACCACCACATATCCACAACACAATATGTTTAATACCACAACATATCCACAAGATGTTCAATACCACCACATATCCACAACACGTCAATACCACCACATATCCACAACATGTTCAATACCACCACATATCCACAACATGTTCAATACCACCACATATCCACAACATGTTCAATACCACCAAATATCCACATCACAACATGTTCAATACCACCAAATATCCACAACACAACATGTTTAATACCCCCACATATCCACATCACAACATGTTGTGGATATGTGCAGGTATTGAACATGTTCAATACTACCACATATCCACAACATGTTCAATACCCCCACATATCCACAACACAACATGTTCAATACCACCACATATCCACAACATGTTCAATACCACCACATATCCACAACATGTTCAATACCTCCATATAGCCACAACATGTTCAATACCACCACATATCCACAACATGTTCAATGCCACCACATATCCACAACACAAAATGTTCAATACCACCACATATGCACAACACAACATGTTCAATACCTCCACATACCCACAACATGTTCAATACCCCCACATATCCACAACACAACATGTTCAATACCACCACATATCCACAACATGTTCAATACCTCCACATATCCCCAACATGTTCAATACCACCACATATCCACAACATGTTCAATACCACCACATATCCACAACACAACATGTTCAATACCACCACATATGCACAACACAACATGTTCAATACCACCACATATCCACAACATGTTTAATACCTCCACATTCCCACAACATGTTCAATAGCTCCACATATCCACAACATGTTCAATACCACCACATATCCACAACATGTTCAATACCTCCACATATCCACAACACAACATGTTCAATACCACCACATATCCACAACATGTTTAATACCACCACATATCCACAACATGTTCAATACCTCCACATATCCACAACATGGTCAATACCACCACATATCCACAACATGTTCAATACCCCCACATATCCACAACACAACATGTTCAATACCACCACATATCCACAACATGTTTAATACCACCACATATCCACAACATGTTCAATACCTCCACATATCCACAACATGTTCAATACCACCACATATCCACAACATGTTCAATACCACCACATATCCACAACACAACATGTTCAATACCACCACATATGCACAACACAACATGTTCAATACCTCCACATACCCACAACATGTTCAATAGCTCCACATACCCACAACATGTTCAATACCACCACATATCCACAACATGTTCAATACCCCCACATCTCCACAACATGTTCAATACCACCACATATCCACAACATGTTCAATACCACCAAATATCCACATCACAACATGTTCAATACCACCAAATATCCACAACACAACATGTTTAATACCCCCACATATCCACATCACAACATGTTATGGATATGTAAAGGTATTGAACATGTTCAATACTACCACATATCCACAACACAACATGTTCAATACCACCACATATCCACAACATGTTCAATACCACCACATATCCACAACATGTTCCATACCTCCATATATCCACATGTTCAATACCACCACATATCCACAACATGTTCAATACCACCACATATCCACAACATGTTCAATACCTCCGTATATCCACAACATGTTCAATACCACCACATATCCACAACATGTTCAATGCCACCACATATCCACAACACAACATGTTCAATACCACCACATATGCACAACACAACATGTTCAATACCTCCACATATCCACAACATGTTCAATACCCCCACATATCCACAACACAACATGTTCAATACCACCACATATCCACAACATGTTCAATACCTCCACATATCCCCAACATGTTCAATACCTCCACATATCCCCAACATGTTCAATACCACCACATATCCACAACATGTTCAATACCACCACATATCCACAACACAACATGTTCAATACCACCACATATGCACAACACAACATGTTCAATACCTCCACAAACCCACAACATGTTCAATAGCTCCACATACCCACAACATGTTCAATACCACCGCATATCCACAACATGTTCAATACCCCCACATCTCCACAACATGTTCAATACCCCCACATCTCCACAACATGTTCGATACCTCCACATATCCACAACATGTTCAATGCCTCCACATATCCACAACATGTTCAATACCTCCACATATCCACAACATGTTCAATACCACCACATATCCACAACATGTTCAATACCTCCACATATCCACAACACAACATGTTCAATACCACCACATATGCACAACACAACATGTTCAATACTACCACATATCCACAACATGTTCAATACCCCCACATATCCACAACACAACATGTTCAATACCACCACATATCCACAACATGTTTAATACCACCACATATCCACAACATGTTCAATACCTCCACATATCCACAACATGTTCAATACCACCACATATCCACAACATGTTCAATACCTCCACATATCCCCAACATGTTCAATACCACCACATATCCACAACATGTTCAATACCACCACATATCCACAACACAACATGTTCAATACCCCCACATATCCACAACACAACATGTTCAATACCACCACATATCCACAACATGTTTAATACCACCACATATCCACAACATGTTCAATACCTCCACATATCCACAACATGTTCAATACCACCACATATCCACAACATGTTCAATACCTCCACATATCCCCAACATGTTCAATACCACCACATATCCACAACATGTTCAATACCACCACATAATCACAACACAACATGTTCAATACCACCACATATGCACAACACAACATGTTCAATACCACCACATATCCACAACATGTTCAATACCACCACATATCCACAACATGTTCAATACCTCCCCATATCCCCAACATGTTCAATACCACCACATATCCACAACATGTTCAATACCACCACATATCCACAACACAACATGTTCAATACCCCCACATATCCACAACACAACATGTTCAATACCACCACATATCCACAACATGTTTAATACCACCACATATCCACAACATGTTCAATACCTCCACATATCCACAACATGTTCAATACCACCACATATCCACAACATGTTCAATACCTCCACATATCCCCAACATGTTCAATACCACCACATATCCACAACATGTTCAATACCACCACATATCCACAACACAACATGTTCAATACCCCCACATATCCACAACACAACATGTTCAATACCACCACATATCCACAACATGTTTAATACCACCACATATCCCCAACATGTTCAATACCACCACATATCCACAACATGTTCAATACCACCACATATCCACAACACAACATGTTCAATACCACCACATATGCACAACACAACATGTTCAATACCTCCACAAACCCACAACATGTTCAATAGCTCCACATACCCACAACATGTTCAATACCACCGCATATCCACAACATGTTCAATACCCCCACATCTCCACAACATGTTCAATACCCCCACATCTCCACAACATGTTCGATACCTCCACATATCCACAACATGTTCAATGCCTCCACATATCCACAACATGTTCAATACCTCCACATATCCACAACATGTTCAATACCACCACATATCCACAACATGTTCAATACCTCCACATATCCACAACACAACATGTTCAATACCACCACATATCCACAACACAACATGTTCAATACTACCACATATCCACAACATGTTCAATACCCCCACATATCCACAACACAACATGTTCAATACCACCACATATCCACAACATGTTTAATACCACCACATATCCACAACATGTTCAATACCTCCACATATCCACAACATGTTCAATACCACCACATATCCACAACATGTTCAATACCTCCACATATCCCCAACATGTTCAATACCACCACATATCCACAACATGTTCAATACCACCACATATCCACAACACAACATGTTCAATACCCCCACATATCCACAACACAACATGTTCAATACCACCACATATCCACAACATGTTTAATACCACCACATATCCACAACATGTTCAATACCTCCACATATCCACAACATGTTCAATACCACCACATATCCACAACATGTTCAATACCTCCACATATCCCCAACATGTTCAATACCACCACATATCCACAACATGTTCAATACCACCACATAATCACAACACAACATGTTCAATACCACCACATATGCACAACACAACATGTTCAATACCTCCACATACCCACAACATGTTCAATACCACCACATATCCACATCACAACATGTTGTGGATATGTGCAGTTATTGTTCAATACCTCCACATTCCCACAACATGTTCAATAGCTCCACATATCCACAACATGTTCAATACCTCCACATATCCACAACACAACATGTTCAATACCACCACATATCCACAACACAACATGTTCAATACCACCACATATCCATAACATCATCAATACCACCACATATCCACATCACAACATGTTGTGGATATGTGCAGGTATTGAACATGTTCAATACTACCACATATCCACAACATGTTCAATACCCCCACATATCCACAACACAACATGTTCAATACCCCCACATCTCCACAACATGTTCAATACCCCCACATCTCCACAACATGTTCAATACCTCCACATATCCACAACATGTTCAATACCACCACATATCCACAACATGTTCAATACCTCCACATATCCACAACACATGTTCAATACCACCACATATCCACAACACAACATGTTCAATACCACCACATATCCATAACATAATCAATACCACCACATGTCCACAACACAACATGTTCAATACCACCACATATCCACAACACAACATGATCAATACCACCACATATCCACATCACAACATGTTGTGGATATGTGCAGGTATTGTTCAATACCTCCACATTCCCACAACATGTTCAATAGCTCCACATATCCACAACATGTTCAATACCACCACATATCCACAACATGTTCAATACCTCCACATATCCACAACACAACATGTTCAATACCACCACATATCCACAACATGTTTAATACCACCACATATCCACAACATGTTCAATACCTCCACATATCCACAACATGGTCAATACCACCACATATCCACAACATGTTCAATACCCCCACATATCCACAACACAACATGTTCAATACCACCACATATCCACAACATGTTTAATACCACCACATATCCACAACATGTTCAATACCACCACATATCCACAACATGTTTAATACCTCCACATATCCACAACATGTTCAATACCACCACATATCCACAACATGTTCAATACCACCACATATCCACAATACAACATGTTCAATACCACCACATATGCACAACACAACATGTTCAATACCTCCACATACCCACATGTTCAATAGCTCCACATACCCACAACATGTTCAATACCACCACATATCCACAACATGTTCAATACCCCCACATCTCCACAACATGTTCAATACCACCACATATCCACAACATGTTCAATACCACCAAATATCCACATCACAACATGTTCAATACCACCAAATATCCACAACACAACATGTTTAATACCCCCACATATCCACATCACAACATGTTATGGATATGTACAGGTATTGAACATGTTCAATACTACCACATATCCACAACATGTTCAACACCCCCACATATCCACAACACAACATGTTCAATACCACCACATATCCACAACATGTTCAATACCACCACATATCCACAACATGTTCCATACCTCCATATATCCACATGTTCAATACCACCACATATCCACAACATGTTCAATGCCACCACATATCCACAACACAACATGTTCAATACCTCCACATACCCACAACATGTTCAATACCCCCACATATCCACAACACAACATGTTCAATACCACCACATATCCACAACATGTTCAATACCTCCACATATCCCCAACATGTTCAATACCACCACATATCCACAACATGTTCAATACCACCACATATCCACAACACAACATGTTCAATACCACCACATATGCACAACACAACATGTTCAATACCTCCACAAACCCACAACATGTTCAATAGCTCCACATACCCACAACATGTTCAATACCACCGCATATCCACAACATGTCCAATACCACCACATATCCACAACATGTTCAATACCCCCACATCTCCACAACATGTTCAATACCCCCACATCTCCACAACATGTTCAATACCACCACATATCCACAACACAACATGTTCAATACCACCACATATGCACAACACAACATGTTCAATACCACCACATATCCATAACATAATCAATACCACCACATGTCCACAACACAACATGTTCAATACCACCACATATCCACAACACAACATGATCAATACCACCACATATCCACATCACAACATGTTGTGGATATGTGCAGGTATTGTTCAATACCTCCACATTCCCACAACATGTTCAATAGCTCCAAATATCCACAACATGTTCAATACCACCACATATCCACAACATGTTCAATACCTCCACATATCCACAACACAACATGTTCAATACCACCACATATCCACAACACAACATGTTCAATACCACCACATATCCATAACATAATCAATACCACCACATATCCACATCACAACATGTTGTGGATATGTGCAGGTATTGAACATGTTCAATACTTCCACCTATCCACAACATGTTCAATACCCCCACATATCCACAACACAACATGTTCAATACCACCACATATCCACAACATGTTTAATACCACCACATATCCACAACATGTTCAATACCTCCACATATCCACAACATGTTCAATACCACCACATATCCACAACATGTTCAATACCACCACATATGCACAACACAACATGTTCAATACCTCCACATACCCACAACATGTTCAATAGCTCCACATACCCACAACATGTTCAATACCACCACATATCCACAACATGTTCAATACCCCCACATCTCCACAACATGTTCAATACCACCACATATCCACAACATGTTCAATACCACCAAATATCCACATCACAACATGTTCAATACCACCACATATCCACATCACAACATGTTGTGGATATGTGCAGGTATTGAACATGTTCAATACTACCACGTATCCACAACATGTTCAATACCCCCACATATCCACAACACAACATGTTCAATACCACCACATATCCACAACATGTTCAATACCACCACATATCCATAACATGTTCCATACCTCCATATATCCACATGTTCAATACCACCACATATCCACAACATGTTCAATGCCACCACATATCCACAACACAACATGTTCAATACCACCACATATGCACAACACAACACGTTCAATACCTCCACATACCCACAACATGTTCAATACCCCCACATATCCACAACACAACATGTTCAATACCACCACATATCCACAACATGTTCAATACCTCCACATATCCCCAACATGTTCAATACCACCACATATCCACAACATGTTCAATACCACCACATATCCACAACACAACATGTTCAATACCACCACATATGCACAACACAACATGTTCAATACCTCCACAAACCCACAACATGTTCAATAGCTCCACATACCCACAACATGTCCAATACCACCACATATCCACAACATGTTCAATACCCCCACATCTCCACAACATGTTCAATACCCCCACATCTCCACAACATGTTCAATACCACCACATATCCACAACATGTTCAATGCCTCCACATATCCACAACATGTTCAATACCTCCACATATCCACAACATGTTCAATACCACCACATATCCACAACATGTTCAATACCTCCACATATCCACAACACAACATGTTCAATACCACCACATATCCACAACACGTCAATACCACCACATATCCACAACATGTTCAATACCACCACATATCCACAACATGTTCAATACCACCACATATCCACAACATGTTCAATACCACCAAATATCCACATCACAACATGTTCAATACCACCAAATATCCACATCACAACATGTTGTGGATATGTGCAGGTATTGAACATGTTCAATACTACCACATATCCACAACATGTTCAATACCCCCACATATCCACAACACAACATGTTCAATACCCCCACATATCCACAACATGTTCAATACCACCACATATCCACAACATGTTCAATACCTCCATATATCCACAACATGTTCAATACCACCTCATATCCACAACATGTTCAATGCCACCACATATCCACAACACAACATGTTCAATACCACCACATATGCACAACAGAACATGTTCAATACCTCCACATACCCACAACATGTTCAATACCCCCACATATCCACAACACAACATGTTCAATACCACCACATATCCACAACATGTTCAATACCACCACATATCCACAACATGTTCAATACCTCCACATATCCCCAACATGTTCAATACCACCACATATCCACAACATGTTCAATACCACCACATATCCACAACACAACATGTTCAATACCACCACATATGCACAACACAACATGTTCAATACCTCCACAAACCCACAACATGTTCAATACCCCCACATCTCCACAACATGTTCAATACCCCCACATCTCAACATGTTCAATACCTCCACATATCCACAACATGTTCAATGCCTCCACATATCCACAACATGTTCAATACCTCCACATATCCACAACATGTTCAATACCACCACATATCCACAACATGTTCAATACCTCCACATATCCACAACACAACATGTTCAATACCACCACATATCCACAACACAACATGTTCAATACCACCACATATCCATAACATAATCAATACCACCACATATCCACAACACAACATGTTCAATACCACCACATATCCACAACACAACATGTTCAATACCACCACATATCCACATCACAACATGTTGTGGATATGTGCAGGTATTGTTCAATACCTCCACATTCCCACAACATGTTCAATAGCTCCACATATCCACAACATGTTCAATACCACCACATATCCACAGCATGTTCAATACCTCCACATATCCACAACGCAACATGTTCGATACCACCACATATCCACAACACAACATGTTCAATACCACCACATATCCATAACATAATCAATACCACCACATATCCACATCACAACATGTTGTGGATATGTGCAGGTATTGAACATGTTCAATACTACCACATATCCACAACATGTTCAATACCCCCACATATCCACAACACAACATGTTCAATACCACCACATATCCACAACATGTTTAATACCACCACATATCCACAACATGTTCAATACCTCCACATATCCACAACATGTTCAATACCGCCACATATCCACAACATGTTCAATACCTCCACATATCCCCAACATGTTCAATACCTCCACATATCCCCAACATGTTCAATACCACCACATATCCACAACATGTTCAATACCACCACATATCCACAACACAACATGTTCAATACCACCACATATGCACAACACAACATGTTCAATACCTCCACATACCCACAACATGTTCAATACCACCACATATCCACATCACAACATGTTGTGGATATGTGCAGGTATTGTTCAATACCTCCACATTCCCACAGCATGTTCAATACCACCACATATCCACATCACAACATGTTGTGGATATGTGCAGGTATTGTTCAATAGCTCCACATATCCACAACATGTTCAATACCTCCACATATCCACAACGCAACATGTTCAATACCACCACATATCCACAACACAACATGTTCAATACCACCACATATCCACATCACAACATGTTGTGGATATGTGCAGGTATTGAACATGTTCAATACTACCACATATCCACAACATGTTCAATACCCCCACATATCCACAACACAACATGTTCAATACCACCACATATCCACAACATGTTTAATACCACCACATATCCACAACATGTTCAATACCTCCACATATCCACAACATGTTCAATACCACCACATATCCACAACATGTTCAATACCTCCACATATCCCCAACATGTTCAATACCACCACATATCCACAACATCTTCAATACCACCACATATCCACAACACATGTTCAATACCACCACATATGCACAACACAACATGTTCAATACCTCCACATACCCACAACATGTTCAATACCACCACATATCCACATCACAACATGTTGTGGATATGTGCAGGTATTGTTCAATACCTCCACATTCCCACAACATGTTCAATAGCTCCACATATCCACAACATGTTCAATACCTCCACATATCCACAACACAACTTGTTCAATACCACCCCATATCCACAACACAACATGTTCAATACCACCACATATCCATAACATAATCAATACCACCACATATCCACAACATGTTCAATACCACCACATATCCACAACACAACATGTTCAATACCACCACATATGCACAACACAACATGTTCAATACCTCCACATACCCACAACATGTTCAATAGCTCCACATACCCACAACATGTTCAATACCACCACATATCCACAACATGTTCAATACCCCCACATCTCCACATGTTCAATACCCCCACATCTCCACAACATGTTCAATACCACCAAATATCCACATCACAACATGTTCAATACCACCACATATCCACATCACAACATGTTGTGGATATGTGCAGGTATTGAACATGTTCAATACTACCACGTATCCACAACATGTTCAATACCCCCACATATCCACAACACAACATGTTCAATACCACCACATATCCACAACATGTTCAATACCACCACATATCCATAACATGTTCCATACCTCCATATATCCACATGTTCAATACCACCACATATCCACAACATGTTCAATGCCACCACATATCCACAACACAACATGTTCAATACCACCACATATGCACAACACAACACGTTCAATACCTCCACATACCCACAACATGTTCAATACCCCCACATATCCACAACACAACATGTTCAATACCACCACATATCCACAACATGTTCAATACCTCCACATATCCCCAACATGTTCAATACCACCACATATCCACAACATGTTCAATACCACCACATATCCACAACACAACATGTTCAATACCACCACATATGCACAACACAACATGTTCAATACCTCCACAAACCCACAACATGTTCAATAGCTCCACATACCCACAACATGTCCAATACCACCACATATCCACAACATGTTCAATACCCCCACATCTCCACAACATGTTCAATACCCCCACATCTCCACAACATGTTCAATACCACCACATATCCACAACATGTTCAATGCCTCCACATATCCACAACATGTTCAATACCTCCACATATCCACAACATGTTCAATACCACCACATATCCACAACATGTTCAATACCTCCACATATCCACAACACAACATGTTCAATACCACCACATATCCACAACACAACATGTTTAATACCACAACATATCCACAAGATGTTCAATACCACCACATATCCACAACACGTCAATACCACCACATATCCACAACATGTTCAATACCACCACATATCCACAACATGTTCAATACCACCACATATCCACAACATGTTCAATACCACCAAATATCCACATCACAACATGTTCAATACCACCAAATATCCACAACACAACATGTTTAATACCCCCACATATCCACATCACAACATGTTGTGGATATGTGCAGGTATTGAACATGTTCAATACTACCACATATCCACAACATGTTCAATACCCCCACATATCCACAACACAACATGTTCAATACCCCCACATATCCACAACATGTTCAATACCACCACATATCCACAACATGTTCAATACCTCCATATATCCACAACATGTTCAATACCACCTCATATCCACAACATGTTCAATGCCACCACATATCCACAACACAACATGTTCAATACCACCACATATGCACAACACAACATGTTCAATACCTCCACATACCCACAACATGTTCAATACCCCCACATATCCACAACACAACATGTTCAATACCACCACATATCCACAACATGTTCAATACCACCACATATCCACAACATGTTCAATACCTCCACATATCCCCAACATGTTCAATACCACCACATATCCACAACATGTTCAATACCACCACATATCCACAACACAACATGTTCAATACCACCACATATGCACAACACAACATGTTCAATACCTCCACAAACCCACAACATGTTCAATACCCCCACATCTCCACAACATGTTCAATACCCCCACATCTCAACATGTTCAATACCTCCACATATCCACAACATGTTCAATGCCTCCACATATCCACAACATGTTCAATACCTCCACATATCCACAACATGTTCAATACCATCACATATCCACAACATGTTCAATACCTCCACATATCCACAACACAACATGTTCAATACCACCACATATCCACAACACAACATGTTCAATACCACCACATATCCACAACACAACATGTTCAATACCACCACATATCCACAACATGTTCAATACCACCACATATCCACAACACAACATGTTCAATACCACCACATATCCACAACATGTTTAATACCACCACATATCCACAACATGTTCAATACCTCCACATATCCACAACATGTTCAATACCACCACATATCCACAACATGTTCAATACCACCACATATGCACAACACAACATGTTCAATACCTCCACATACCCACAACATGTTCAATAGCTCCACATACCCACAACATGTTCAATACCACCACATATCCACAACATGTTCAATACCCCCACATCTCCACAACATGTTCAATACCACCACATATCCACAACATGTTCAATACCACCAAATATCCACATCACAACATGTTCAATACCACCACATATCCACATCACAACATGTTGTGGATATGTGCAGGTATTGAACATGTTCAATACTACCACGTATCCACAACATGTTCAATACCCCCACATATCCACAACACAACATGTTCAATACCACCACATATCCACAACATGTTCAATACCACCACATATCCATAACATGTTCCATACCTCCATATATCCACATGTTCAATACCACCACATATCCACAACATGTTCAATGCCACCACATATCCACAACACAACATGTTCAATACCACCACATATGCACAACACAACACGTTCAATACCTCCACATACCCACAACATGTTCAATACCCCCACATATCCACAACACAACATGTTCAATACCACCACATATCCACAACATGTTCAATACCTCCACATATCCCCAACATGTTCAATACCACCACATATCCACAACATGTTCAATACCACCACATATCCACAACACAACATGTTCAATACCACCACATATGCACAACACAACATGTTCAATACCTCCACAAACCCACAACATGTTCAATAGCTCCACATACCCACAACATGTCCAATACCACCACATATCCACAACATGTTCAATACCCCCACATCTCCACAACATGTTCAATACCCCCACATCTCCACAACATGTTCAATACCACCACATATCCACAACATGTTCAATGCCTCCACATATCCACAACATGTTCAATACCTCCACATATCCACAACATGTTCAATACCACCACATATCCACAACATGTTCAATACCTCCACATATCCACAACACAACATGTTCAATACCACCACATATCCACAACACGTCAATACCACCACATATCCACAACATGTTCAATACCACCACATATCCACAACATGTTCAATACCACCACATATCCACAACATGTTCAATACCACCAAATATCCACATCACAACATGTTCAATACCACCAAATATCCACATCACAACATGTTGTGGATATGTGCAGGTATTGAACATGTTCAATACTACCACATATCCACAACATGTTCAATACCCCCACATATCCACAACACAACATGTTCAATACCCCCACATATCCACAACATGTTCAATACCACCACATATCCACAACATGTTCAATACCTCCATATATCCACAACATGTTCAATACCACCTCATATCCACAACATGTTCAATGCCACCACATATCCACAACACAACATGTTCAATACCACCACATATGCACAACAGAACATGTTCAATACCTCCACATACCCACAACATGTTCAATACCCCCACATATCCACAACACAACATGTTCAATACCACCACATATCCACAACATGTTCAATACCACCACATATCCACAACATGTTCAATACCTCCACATATCCCCAACATGTTCAATACCACCACATATCCACAACATGTTCAATACCACCACATATCCACAACACAACATGTTCAATACCACCACATATGCACAACACAACATGTTCAATACCTCCACAAACCCACAACATGTTCAATACCCCCACATCTCCACAACATGTTCAATACCCCCACATCTCAACATGTTCAATACCTCCACATATCCACAACATGTTCAATGCCTCCACATATCCACAACATGTTCAATACCTCCACATATCCACAACATGTTCAATACCACCACATATCCACAACATGTTCAATACCTCCACATATCCACAACACAACATGTTCAATACCACCACATATCCACAACACAACATGTTCAATACCACCACATATCCATAACATAATCAATACCACCACATATCCACAACACAACATGTTCAATACCACCACATATCCACAACACAACATGTTCAATACCACCACATATCCACATCACAACATGTTGTGGATATGTGCAGGTATTGTTCAATACCTCCACATTCCCACAACATGTTCAATAGCTCCACATATCCACAACATGTTCAATACCACCACATATCCACAGCATGTTCAATACCTCCACATATCCACAACGCAACATGTTCGATACCACCACATATCCACAACACAACATGTTCAATACCACCACATATCCATAACATAATCAATACCACCACATATCCACATCACAACATGTTGTGGATATGTGCAGGTATTGAACATGTTCAATACTACCACATATCCACAACATGTTCAATACCCCCACATATCCACAACACAACATGTTCAATACCACCACATATCCACAACATGTTTAATACCACCACATATCCACAACATGTTCAATACCTCCACATATCCACAACATGTTCAATACCGCCACATATCCACAACATGTTCAATACCTCCACATATCCCCAACATGTTCAATACCTCCACATATCCCCAACATGTTCAATACCACCACATATCCACAACATGTTCAATACCACCACATATCCACAACACAACATGTTCAATACCACCACATATGCACAACACAACATGTTCAATACCTCCACATACCCACAACATGTTCAATACCACCACATATCCACATCACAACATGTTGTGGATATGTGCAGGTATTGTTCAATACCTCCACATTCCCACAGCATGTTCAATACCACCACATATCCACATCACAACATGTTGTGGATATGTGCAGGTATTGTTCAATAGCTCCACATATCCACAACATGTTCAATACCTCCACATATCCACAACGCAACATGTTCAATACCACCACATATCCACAACACAACATGTTCAATACCACCACATATCCACATCACAACATGTTGTGGATATGTGCAGGTATTGAACATGTTCAATACTACCACATATCCACAACATGTTCAATACCCCCACATATCCACAACACAACATGTTCAATACCACCACATATCCACAACATGTTTAATACCACCACATATCCACAACATGTTCAATACCTCCACATATCCACAACATGTTCAATACCACCACATATCCACAACATGTTCAATACCTCCACATATCCCCAACATGTTCAATACCACCACATATCCACAACATCTTCAATACCACCACATATCCACAACACATGTTCAATACCACCACATATGCACAACACAACATGTTCAATACCTCCACATACCCACAACATGTTCAATACCACCACATATCCACATCACAACATGTTGTGGATATGTGCAGGTATTGTTCAATACCTCCACATTCCCACAACATGTTCAATAGCTCCACATATCCACAACATGTTCAATACCTCCACATATCCACAACACAACTTGTTCAATACCACCCCATATCCACAACACAACATGTTCAATACCACCACATATCCATAACATAATCAATACCACCACATATCCACAACATGTTCAATACCACCACATATCCACAACACAACATGTTCAATACCACCACATATGCACAACACAACATGTTCAATACCTCCACATACCCACAACATGTTCAATAGCTCCACATACCCACAACATGTTCAATACCACCACATATCCACAACATGTTCAATACCCCCACATCTCCACATGTTCAATACCCCCACATCTCCACAACATGTTCAATACCACCAAATATCCACATCACAACATGTTCAATACCACCACATATCCACATCACAACATGTTGTGGATATGTGCAGGTATTGAACATGTTCAATACTACCACGTATCCACAACATGTTCAATACCCCCACATATCCACAACACAACATGTTCAATACCACCACATATCCACAACATGTTCAATACCACCACATATCCATAACATGTTCCATACCTCCATATATCCACATGTTCAATACCACCACATATCCACAACATGTTCAATGCCACCACATATCCACAACACAACATGTTCAATACCACCACATATGCACAACACAACACGTTCAATACCTCCACATACCCACAACATGTTCAATACCCCCACATATCCACAACACAACATGTTCAATACCACCACATATCCACAACATGTTCAATACCTCCACATATCCCCAACATGTTCAATACCACCACATATCCACAACATGTTCAATACCACCACATATCCACAACACAACATGTTCAATACCACCACATATGCACAACACAACATGTTCAATACCTCCACAAACCCACAACATGTTCAATAGCTCCACATACCCACAACATGTCCAATACCACCACATATCCACAACATGTTCAATACCCCCACATCTCCACAACATGTTCAATACCCCCACATCTCCACAACATGTTCAATACCACCACATATCCACAACATGTTCAATGCCTCCACATATCCACAACATGTTCAATACCTCCACATATCCACAACATGTTCAATACCACCACATATCCACAACATGTTCAATACCTCCACATATCCACAACACAACATGTTCAATACCACCACATATCCACAACACAACATGTTTAATACCACAACATATCCACAAGATGTTCAATACCACCACATATCCACAACACGTCAATACCACCACATATCCACAACATGTTCAATACCACCACATATCCACAACATGTTCAATACCACCACATATCCACAACATGTTCAATACCACCAAATATCCACATCACAACATGTTCAATACCACCAAATATCCACAACACAACATGTTTAATACCCCCACATATCCACATCACAACATGTTGTGGATATGTGCAGGTATTGAACATGTTCAATACTACCACATATCCACAACATGTTCAATACCCCCACATATCCACAACACAACATGTTCAATACCCCCACATATCCACAACATGTTCAATACCACCACATATCCACAACATGTTCAATACCTCCATATATCCACAACATGTTCAATACCACCTCATATCCACAACATGTTCAATGCCACCACATATCCACAACACAACATGTTCAATACCACCACATATGCACAACACAACATGTTCAATACCTCCACATACCCACAACATGTTCAATACCCCCACATATCCACAACACAACATGTTCAATACCACCACATATCCACAACATGTTCAATACCACCACATATCCACAACATGTTCAATACCTCCACATATCCCCAACATGTTCAATACCACCACATATCCACAACATGTTCAATACCACCACATATCCACAACACAACATGTTCAATACCACCACATATGCACAACACAACATGTTCAATACCTCCACAAACCCACAACATGTTCAATACCCCCACATCTCCACAACATGTTCAATACCCCCACATCTCAACATGTTCAATACCTCCACATATCCACAACATGTTCAATGCCTCCACATATCCACAACATGTTCAATACCTCCACATATCCACAACATGTTCAATACCATCACATATCCACAACATGTTCAATACCTCCACATATCCACAACACAACATGTTCAATACCACCACATATCCACAACACAACATGTTCAATACCACCACATATCCACAACACAACATGTTCAATACCACCACATATCCACAACATGTTCAATACCACCACATATCCACAGCATGTTCAATACCTCCACATATCCACAACGCAACATGTTCAATACCACCACATATCCACAACATGTTCAATACCACCACATATCCACAGCATGTTCAATACCTCCACATATCCACAACGCAACATGTTCAATACCACCACATATCCACAACACAACATGTTCAATACCACCACATATCCATAACATAATCAATACCACCACATATCCACATCACAACATGTTGTGGATATGTGCAGGTATTGAACATGTTCAATACTACCACATATCCACAACATGTTCAATACCCCCACATATCCACAACACAACATGTTCAATACCACCACATATCCACAACATGTTTAATACCACCACATATCCACAACATGTTCAATACCTCCACATATCCACAACATGTTCAATACCGCCACATATCCACAACATGTTCAATACCTCCACATATCCCCAACATGTTCAATACCACCACATATCCACAACATGTTCAATACCACCACATATCCACAACACAACATGTTCAATACCACCACATATGCACAACACAACATGTTCAATACCTCCACATACCCACAACATGTTCAATACCACCACATATCCACATCACAACATGTTGTGGATATGTGCAGGTATTGTTCAATACCTCCACATTCCCACAGCATGTTCAATACCACCACATATCCACATCACAACATGTTGTGGATATGTGCAGGTATTGTTCAATAGCTCCACATATCCACAACATGTTCAATACCTCCACATATCCACAACGCAACATGTTCAATACCACCACATATCCACAACACAACATGTTCAATACCACCACATATCCACAACATGTTCAATACCACCACATATCCACAACATGTTCAATACCTCCACATATCCCCAACATGTTCAATACCACCACATATCCACAACATGTTCAATACCACCACATATCCACAACACAACATGTTCAATACCACCACATATGCACAACACAACATGTTCAATACCTCCACAAACCCACAACATGTTCAATACCCCCACATCTCCACAACATGTTCAATACCCCCACATCTCAACATGTTCAATACCTCCACATATCCACAACATGTTCAATGCCTCCACATATCCACAACATGTTCAATACCTCCACATATCCACAACATGTTCAATACCATCACATATCCACAACATGTTCAATACCTCCACATATCCACAACACAACATGTTCAATACCACCACATATCCACAACACAACATGTTCAATACCACCACATATCCACAACACAACATGTTCAATACCACCACATATCCACAACATGTTCAATACCACCACATATCCACAGCATGTTCAATACCTCCACATATCCACAACGCAACATGTTCAATACCACCACATATCCACAACATGTTCAATACCACCACATATCCACAGCATGTTCAATACCTCCACATATCCACAACGCAACATGTTCAATACCACCACATATCCACAACACAACATGTTCAATACCACCACATATCCATAACATAATCAATACCACCACATATCCACATCACAACATGTTGTGGATATGTGCAGGTATTGAACATGTTCAATACTACCACATATCCACAACATGTTCAATACCCCCACATATCCACAACACAACATGTTCAATACCACCACATATCCACAACATGTTTAATACCACCACATATCCACAACATGTTCAATACCTCCACATATCCACAACATGTTCAATACCGCCACATATCCACAACATGTTCAATACCTCCACATATCCCCAACATGTTCAATACCACCACATATCCACAACATGTTCAATACCACCACATATCCACAACACAACATGTTCAATACCACCACATATGCACAACACAACATGTTCAATACCTCCACATACCCACAACATGTTCAATACCACCACATATCCACATCACAACATGTTGTGGATATGTGCAGGTATTGTTCAATACCTCCACATTCCCACAGCATGTTCAATACCACCACATATCCACATCACAACATGTTGTGGATATGTGCAGGTATTGTTCAATAGCTCCACATATCCACAACATGTTCAATACCTCCACATATCCACAACGCAACATGTTCAATACCACCACATATCCACAACACAACATGTTCAATACCACCACATATCCATAACATAATCAATACCACCACATATCCACATCACAACATGTTGTGGATATGTGCAGGTATTGAACATGTTCAATACTACCACATATCCACAACATGTTCAATACCCCCACATATCCACAACACAACATGTTCAATACCACCACATATCCACAACATGTTTAATACCACCACATATCCACAACATGTTCAATACCTCCACATATCCACAACATGTTCAATACCACCACATATCCACAACATGTTCAATACCTCCACATATCCCCAACATGTTCAATACCACCACATATCCACAACATTTTCAATACCACCACATATCCACAACACAACATGTTCAATACCACCACATATGCACAACACAACATGTTCAATACCTCCACATACCCACAACATGTTCAATACCACCACATATCCATATCACAACATGTTGTGGATATGTGCAGGTATTGTTCAATACCTCCACATTCCCACAACATGTTCAATAGCTCCACATATCCACAACATGTTCAATACCTCCACATATCCACAACGCAACATGTTCAATACCACCACATATCCACAACACAACATGTTCAATACCACCACATATCCATAACATAATCAATACCACCACATATCCACATCACAACATGTTGTGGATATGTGCAGGTATTGAACATGTTCAATACTACCACATATCCACAACATGTTCAATACCCCCACATATCCACAACATGTTCAATAGCTCCACATATCCACAACATGTTCAATACCTCCACATATCCACAACACAACTTGTTCAATACCACCCCATATCCACAACACAACATGTTCAATACTACCACATATCCACAACATGTTCAATACCCCCACATATCCACAACACAACATGTTCAATACCCCCACATCTCCACAACATGTTCAATACCCCCACATCTCCACAACATGTTCAATACCTCCACATATCCACAACATGTTCAATGCCTCCACATATCCACAACATGTTCAATACCTCCACATATCCACAACATGTTCAATACCACCACATATCCACAACATGTTCAATACCTCCACATATCCTCAACACAACATGTTCAATACCACCACATATCCACAACACAACATGTTCAATACCACCACATATCCATAACATAATCAATACCACCACATATCCACAACATGTTCAATACAGCCACATATCCACAACATGTTCAATACCTCCACATATCCCCAACATGTTCAATACCACCACATATCCACAACATGTTCAATACCACCACATATCCACAACACAACATGTTCAATACCACCACATATGCACAACACAACATGTTCAATACCTCCACATACCCACAACATGTTCAATACCACCACATATCCACATGTTCAATACCCCCACATCTCCACAACATGTTCAATACCCCCACATCTCCACAACATGTTCAATACCTCCACAAACCCACAACATGTTCAATAGCTCCACATACCCACAACATGTTCAATACCACCGCATATCCACAACATGTTCAATACCCCCACATCTCCACAACATGTTCAATACCCCCACATCTCCACAACATGTTCAATACCTCCACATATCCACAACATGTTCAATGCCTCCACATATCCACAACATGTTCAATACCTCCACATATCCACAACATGTTCAATACCACCACATATCCACAACATGTTCAATACCTCCACATATCCACAACACAACATGTTCAATACCACCACATATCCACAACACAACATGTTCAATACCACCACATATCCATAACATAATCAATACCACCACATATCCACAACTCAACATGTTCAATACCACCACATATCCTCAACACAACATGTTCAATACCACCACATATGCACAACACAACATGTTCAATACCTCCACATACCCACAACATGTTCAATAGCTCCACATACCCACAACATGTTCAATACCACCACATATCCACAACATGTTCAATACCCCCACATCTCCACAACATGTTCAATAACCCCACATCTCCACAACATGTTCAATACCTCCACATATCCACAACATGTTCAATGCCTCCACATATCCACAACATGTTCAATACCTCCACATATCCACAACATGTTCAATAACACCACATATCCACAACATGTTCAATACCTCCACATATCCACAACACATGTTCAATACCACCACATATCCACAACACAACATGTTCAATACCACCACATATCCATAACATAATCAATACCACCACATATCCACAACACAACACGTCAATACCACCACATATCCACAACATGTTCAATACCACCACATATCCACAACATTTTCAATACCCCCACATATCCACAACACAACATGTTCAATACCACCACATATCCACTACATGTTCAATACCCCCACATATCCACAACACAACATGTTCAATACCACCACATATCCACAACACGTTCAATACCACCACATATCCACAACACAACATGTTCAATACCACCACATATCCACAACACAACATGTTCAATACCTCCACATTCCCACAACATGTTCAATAGCTCCACATATCCACAACATGTTCAATGCCTCCACATATCCACAACATGTTCAATACCTCCACATATCCACAACATGTTCAATACCACCACATATCCACAACATGTTCAATACCTCCACATATCCACAACACAACATGTTCAATACCACCACATATCCATAACATAATCAATACCACCACATATCCACAACACAACATGTTCAATACCACCACATATCCACAACACAACATGTTCAATACCACCACATATGCACAACACAACATGTTCAATACCTCCACATACCCACAACATGTTCAATAGCTCCACATACCCACAACATGTTCAATACCACCACATATCCACAACATGTTCAATACCCCCACATCTCCACAACATGTTCAATAACCCCACATCTCCACAACATGTTCAATACCTCCACATATCCACAACATGTTCAATGCCTCCACATATCCACAACATGTTCAATACCTCCACATATCCACAACATGTTCAATAACACCACATATCCACAACATGTTCAATACCTCCACATATCCACAACACATGTTCAATACCACCACATATCCACAACACAACATGTTCAATACCACCACATATCCATAACATAATCAATACCACCACATATCCACAACACAACACGTCAATACCACCACATATCCACAACATGTTCAATACCACCACATATCCACAACATTTTCAATACCCCCACATATCCACAACACAACATGTTCAATACCACCACATATCCACTACATGTTCAATACCCCCACATATCCACAACACAACATGTTCAATACCACCACATATCCACAACACGTTCAATACCACCACATATCCACAACACAACATGTTCAATACCACCACATATCCACAACACAACATGTTCAATACCTCCACATTCCCACAACATGTTCAATAGCTCCACATATCCACAACATGTTCAATACCACCACATATCCACAACATGTTCAATACCTCCACATATCCACAACACAACATGTTCAATACCACCACATATCCACAACACAACATGTTCAATAACACCACATATCCATAACATAATCAATACCACCACATATCCACAACACAACATGTTTAATACCACAACATATCCACAAGATGTTCAATACCAACACATGTTCAATACTACCACAAATCCACAACACATGTTCAATACTACCACATATCCACATCATGTTCAATACCACAACATATCCACAACATGTTCAACACCACCACATATCCACATCACAACATGTTCAATACCACCACATTTCCACAACACAGCATGTTTAATACCACAACATATCCACAACATGTTCAACACCACCACATATCCACATCACAACATGTTCAATACCACCACATTTCCACAACACAGCATGTTTAATACCACAACATATCCACAACATGTTCAAACCCACCACATATCCCTGAACTTCCGGCGCCGACAGAGATGGCCGCCTCGCTTCGCGTTCCTAGGAAACTATGCAGTTTTTTGTTTTTTTACGTGTTATTTCTTACATTAGTACCCCAGGTCATCTTAGGTTTCATTACATACAGTCGAGAAGAACTACTGAATATAAGATCAGCGTCAACTCACCATCAGTACGACCAAGAATATGTTTTTCGCGACGCGGATCCTGTGTTCTGCCTTACAAACAGGACAACGGAGTGGACGCTATGCAGCGACCCAAAAAAACGACTCCGAAAGAGAGGGAAACGAGGCGGTCTGGAAACTGGAAACGATTTATCCGGAGGCTGCATTCATTGTAGCTGGGGATTTTAACAAGGTTAATCTGAAAACAAGACTCCCTAAATTTTATCAGCATATCGATTGCGCAACCAGGGGTGGAAAGACCTTGGATCATTGTTACTCTAACTTCCGCGACGCATATAAGGCCCTGCCCCGCCCCCCTTTCGGAAAAGCTGACCACGACTCCATTTTGTTGATCCCTGCCTACAGACAGAAACTAAAACAAGAGGCTCCCACGCTGAGGTCTGTCCAACGCTGGTCCGACCAAGCTGACTCCACACTCCAAGACTGCTTCCATCACGTGGACTGGGAGATGTTTCGTATTGCGTCAGATAACATTGACGAATACACTGATTCGGTGTGCGAGTTCATTAGAACGTGCGTTGAAGATGTCGTTCCCATAGCAACGATTAAAACATTCCCTAACCAGAAACCGTGGATTGATGGCAGCATTCGTGTGAAACTGAAAGCGCGAACCACTGCTTTTAATCAGGGCAAGGTGTCTGGTAACATGACCGAATACAAACAGTGCAGCTATTCCCTCCGCAAGGCTATCAAACAAGCTAAGCGCCAGTACAGAGACAAAGTAGAATCTCAATTCAACGGCTCAGACACAAGAGGCATGTGGCAGGGTCTACAGTCAATCACGGACTACAGGAAGAAATCCAGCCCAGTCACGGACCAGGATGTCTTGCTCCCATGCAGACTAAATGACTTTTTTGCCCGCTTTGAGGACAATACAGTGCCACTGACACGGCCTGCTACGAAAACATGCGGTCTCTCCTTCACTGCAGCCGAGGTGAGTAAGACATTTAAACGTGTTAACCCTCGCAAGGCTGCAGGCCCAGACGGCATCCCCAGCCGCGCCCTCAGAGCATGCGCAGACCAGCTGGCCGGTGTGTTTACAGACATATTCAATCAATCCCTATACCAGTCTGCTGTTCCCACATGCTTCAAGAGGGCCACCATTGTTCCTGTTCCCAAGAAAGCTAAGGTAACTGAGCTAAACGACTACCGCCCCGTAGCACTCACATCCGTCATCATGAAGTGCTTTGAGAGACTAGTCAAGGACCATATCACCTCCACCCTACCTGACACCCTAGACCCACTCCAATTTGCTTACGGCCCAAATAGGTCCACAGACGATGCAATCTCAACCACACTGCACACTGCCCTAACCCATCTGGACAAGAGGAATACCTATGTGAGAATGCTGTTCATCGACTACAGCTCGGCATTCAACACCATAGTACCCTCCAAGCTCGTCATCAAGCTCGAGACCCTGGGTCTCGACCCCGCCCTGTGCAACTGGGTACTGGACTTCCTGACGGGCCGCCCCCAGGTGGTGAGGGTAGGCAACAACATCTCCTCCCCGCTGATCCTCAACACTGGGGCCCCACAAGGGTGCGTTCTGAGCCCTCTCCTGTACTCCCTGTTCACCCACGACTGCGTGGCCACGCACGCCTCCAACTCAATCATCAAGTTTGCGGACGACACAACAGTGGTAGGCTTGATTACCAACAACGACGAGACGGCCTACAGGGAGGAGGTGAGGACCCTCGGAGTGTGGTGTCAGGAAAATAACCTCACACTCAACGTCAACAAAACTAAGGAGATGATTGTGGACTTCAGGAAACAGCAGAGGGAACACCCCCCTATCCACATCGATGGAACGGTAGTGGAGAGGGTAGCAAGTTTTAAGTTCCTCGGCATACACATCACAGACAAACTGAATTGGTCCACTCACACAGACAGCATCGTGAAGAAGGCGCAGCAGCGCCTCTTCATCCTCAGGAGGCTGAAGAAATTTGGCTTGTCACCAAAAGCACTCACAAACTTCTACAGATGAGCTGGGACCGAGAGACTGAAAAACAGCTTCTATCTCAAGGCCATCAGACTGTTAAACAGCCACCACTAACACTGAGTGGCTGCTGCCAACACACTGACACTGACTCAACTCCAGCCACTTTAATAATGGGAATTGATGGGAAATGATGTAAATATATCACTAGCCACTTTAAACAATGCTACCTTATATAATGTTACTTACCCTACATTATTCATCTCATATGCATACGTATATACTGTACTCTATATCATCGACTGTATCCTTATGTAATACATGCATCACTAGCCACTTTAAACTATGCCACTTTGTTTACATACTCATCTCATTTGTACATACTGTACTCGATACCATCTACTGTATCTTGCCTATGCTGCTCTGTACCATCACTCATTCATATATCCTTATGTACATATTCTTTATCCCCTTACACTGTGTACAAGACAGTAGTTTTGGAATTGTTAGTTAGATTACTTGTTATTAATGCATTGTCAGAACTAGAAGCACAAGCATTTCGCTACACTCGCATTAACATCTGCTAACCATGTGTATGTGACAAATAAAATTTGATTTGATATCCACAACACATGTTCAATACCACCACATATCCACAACACAACATGTTTAATACCACAACATATCCTCAACATATTCAATACCACCACATATCCACAACACAACATGTTTAATACCACAACATATCCACAACGTGTTCAATATCACCACATATCTACAACACATTCAATAACACCACATATCCACAACACAACATGTTCAATACCACCACATATCCACAACACAACATGTTCAATACCACCACATATCCCCATGTTTAATACCACCACATATCCGCAACATGTTCAATACCACAACATGTTCAATACCACCACATATCCACAACACAACATGTTCAATACCACCACATATCCCCCATGTTCAATAACACCACATATCCACAACACATGTTCAATACCACCACATATCCACAACACAACATGTTCAATACCACCACATATCCACAACATGTTCAATACCCCCACATATCCACAACACAAAATGTTTAATACCACCACATATCCACATCACAACATGTTCAATACCACCACATATCCACAAGATGTTCAATACCTCCACATATCCACAACATGTTCAATACCACCACATATCCACAACATGTAAAATACCCCCACATATCCACAACAAAACATGTTCAATACCACCACATATCCACAACACAACATGTTCAATACCTCCACATACTCACAACATGTTCAATACCTCCACATACTCACAACATGTTCAATACCTCCACACATCCACAACATGTTCAATACCACCACATATCCACAACATGTTTAATACCTCCACATATCCACAACATGTTAAATACCTCCACATATCCACAACATGTTCAATACCACCACATACTCACAACATGTTCAATACCTCCACATATCCACAACATGTTCAATACCACCACATTTCCACAACATGTTAAATACCTCCACATATCCACATCACAACATGTTCAATACCACCACATATCCACATCACAACATGTTGTGGATATGTGCAGGTATTGAACATGTTCAATACTACCACGTATCCACAACATGTTCAATACCCCCACATATCCACAACACAACATGTTCAATACCACCACATATCCACAACATGTTCAATACCACCACATATCCATAACATGTTCCATACCTCCATATATCCACATGTTCAATACCACCACATATCCACAACATGTTCAATGCCACCACATATCCACAACACAACATGTTCAATACCACCACATATGCACAACACAACACGTTCAATACCTCCACATACCCACAACATGTTCAATACCCCCACATATCCACAACACAACATGTTCAATACCACCACATATCCACAACATGTTCAATACCTCCACATATCCCCAACATGTTCAATACCACCACATATCCACAACATGTTCAATACCACCACATATCCACAACACAACATGTTCAATACCACCACATATGCACAACACAACATGTTCAATACCTCCACAAACCCACAACATGTTCAATAGCTCCACATACCCACAACATGTCCAATACCACCACATATCCACAACATGTTCAATACCACCACATATCCACAACATGTTCAATACCTCCACATATCCACAACATGTTCAATACCACCACATATCCACAACATGTTCAATACCTCCACATATCCACAACACAACATGTTCAATACCACCACATATCCACAACACAACATGTTTAATACCACAACATATCCACAAGATGTTCAATACCACCACATATCCACAACACGTCAATACCACCACATATCCACAACATGTTCAATACCACCACATATCCACAACATGTTCAATACCACCAAATATCCACATCACAACATGTTCAATACCACCAAATATCCACAACACAACATGTTTAATACCCCCACATATCCACATCACAACATGTTGTGGATATGTGCAGGTATTGAACATGTTCAATACTACCACATATCCACAACATGTTCAATACCCCCACATATCCACAACACAACATGTTCAATACCCCCACATATCCACAACATGTTCAATACCACCACATATCCACAACATGTTCAATACCTCCATATATCCACAACATGTTCAATACCACCTCATATCCACAACATGTTCAATGCCACCACATATCCACAACACAACATGTTCAATACCACCACATATGCACAACACAACATGTTCAATACCTCCACATACCCACAACATGTTCAATACCCCCACATATCCACAACACAACATGTTCAATACCACCACATATCCACAACATGTTCAATACCACCACATATCCACAACATGTTCAATACCTCCACATATCCCCAACATGTTCAATACCACCACATATCCACAACATGTTCAATACCACCACATATCCACAACACAACATGTTCAATACCACCACATATGCACAACACAACATGTTCAATACCTCCACAAACCCACAACATGTTCAATACCCCCACATCTCCACAACATGTTCAATACCCCCACATCTCAACATGTTCAATACCTCCACATATCCACAACATGTTCAATGCCTCCACATATCCACAACATGTTCAATACCTCCACATATCCACAACATGTTCAATACCATCAAATATCCACAACATGTTCAATACCTCCACATATCCACAACACAACATGTTCAATACCACCACATATCCACAACACAACATGTTCAATACCACCACATATCCACAACACAACATGTTCAATACCACCACATATCCACAACATGTTCAATACCACCACATATCCACAGCATGTTCAATACCTCCACATATCCACAACGCAACATGTTCAATACCACCACATATCCACAACATGTTCAATACCACCACATATCCACAAGATGTTCAATACCTCCACATATCCACAACATGTTCAATACCACCACATATCCACAACATGTAAAATACCCCCACATATCCACAACAAAACATGTTCAATACCACCACATATCCACAACACAACATGTTCAATACCTCCACATACTCACAACATGTTCAATACCTCCACATACTCACAACATGTTCAATACCTCCACACATCCACAACATGTTCAATACCACCACATATCCACAACATGTTTAATACCTCCACATATCCACAACATGTTAAATACCTCCACATATCCACAACATGTTCAATACCACCACATACTCACAACATGTTCAATACCTCCACATATCCACAACATGTTCAATACCACCACATTTCCACAACATGTTAAATACCTCCACATATCCACATCACAACATGTTCAATACCACCACATATCCACATCACAACATGTTGTGGATATGTGCAGGTATTGAACATGTTCAATACTACCACGTATCCACAACATGTTCAATACCCCCACATATCCACAACACAACATGTTCAATACCACCACATATCCACAACATGTTCAATACCACCACATATCCATAACATGTTCCATACCTCCATATATCCACATGTTCAATACCACCACATATCCACAACATGTTCAATGCCACCACATATCCACAACACAACATGTTCAATACCACCACATATGCACAACACAACACGTTCAATACCTCCACATACCCACAACATGTTCAATACCCCCACATATCCACAACACAACATGTTCAATACCACCACATATCCACAACATGTTCAATACCTCCACATATCCCCAACATGTTCAATACCACCACATATCCACAACATGTTCAATACCACCACATATCCACAACACAACATGTTCAATACCACCACATATGCACAACACAACATGTTCAATACCTCCACAAACCCACAACATGTTCAATAGCTCCACATACCCACAACATGTCCAATACCACCACATATCCACAACATGTTCAATACCACCACATATCCACAACACAACATGTTCAATACCCCCACATCTCCACAACATGTTCAATACCACCACATATCCACAACATGTTCAATGCCTCCACATATCCACAACATGTTCAATACCTCCACATATCCACAACATGTTCAATACCACCACATATCCACAACATGTTCAATACCTCCACATATCCACAACACAACATGTTCAATACCACCACATATCCACAACACAACATGTTTAATACCACAACATATCCACAAGATGTTCAATACCACCACATATCCACAACACGTCAATACCACCACATATCCACAACATGTTCAATACCACCACATATCCACAACATGTTCAATACCACCAAATATCCACATCACAACATGTTCAATACCACCAAATATCCACAACACAACATGTTTAATACCCCCACATATCCACATCACAACATGTTGTGGATATGTGCAGGTATTGAACATGTTCAATACTACCACATATCCACAACATGTTCAATACCCCCACATATCCACAACACAACATGTTCAATACCCCCACATATCCACAACATGTTCAATACCACCACATATCCACAACATGTTCAATACCTCCATATATCCACAACATGTTCAATACCACCTCATATCCACAACATGTTCAATGCCACCACATATCCACAACACAACATGTTCAATACCACCACATATGCACAACACAACATGTTCAATACCTCCACATACCCACAACATGTTCAATACCCCCACATATCCACAACACAACATGTTCAATACCACCACATATCCACAACATGTTCAATACCACCACATATCCACAACATGTTCAATACCTCCACATATCCCCAACATGTTCAATACCACCACATATCCACAACATGTTCAATACCACCACATATCCACAACACAACATGTTCAATACCACCACATATGCACAACACAACATGTTCAATACCTCCACAAACCCACAACATGTTCAATACCCCCACATCTCCACAACATGTTCAATACCCCCACATCTCAACATGTTCAATACCTCCACATATCCACAACATGTTCAATGCCTCCACATATCCACAACATGTTCAATACCTCCACATATCCACAACATGTTCAATACCATCAAATATCCACAACATGTTCAATACCTCCACATATCCACAACACAACATGTTCAATACCACCACATATCCACAACACAACATGTTCAATACCACCACATATCCACAACACAACATGTTCAATACCACCACATATCCACAACATGTTCAATACCACCACATATCCACAGCATGTTCAATACCTCCACATATCCACAACGCAACATGTTCAATACCACCACATATCCACAACATGTTCAATACCACCACATATCCACAGCATGTTCAATACCTCCACATATCCACAACGCAACATGTTCAATACCACCACATATCCACAACACAACATGTTCAATACCACCACATATCCATAACATAATCAATGCCACCACATATCCACATCACAACATGTTGTGGATATGTGCAGGTATTGAACATGTTCAATACTACCACATATCCACAACATGTTCAATACCCCCACATATCCACAACACAACTTGTTCAATACCACCACATATCCACAACATGTTTAATACCACCACATATCCACAACATGTTCAATACCTCCACATATCCACAACATGTTCAATACCGCCACATATCCACAACATGTTCAATACCTCCACATATCCCCAACATGTTCAATACCACCACATATCCACAACATGTTCAATACCACTACATATCCACAACACAACATGTTCAATACCACCACATATGCACAACACAACATGTTCAATACCTCCACATACCCACAACATGTTCAATACCACCACATATCCACATCACAACATGTTGTGGATATGTGCAGGTATTGTTCAATACCTCCACATTCCCACAGCATGTTCAATACCACCACATATCCACATCACAACATGTTGTGGATATGTGCAGGTATTGTTCAATAGCTCCACATATCCACAACATGTTCAATACCTCCACATATCCACAACGCAACATGTTCAATACCACCACATATCCACAACACAACATGTTCAATACCACCACATATCCATAACATAATCAATACCACCACATATCCACATCACAACATGTTGTGGATATGTGCAGGTATTGAACATGTTCAATACTACCACATATCCACAACATGTTCAATACCCCCACATATCCACAACACAACATGTTCAATACCACCACATATCCACAACATGTTTAATACCACCACATATCCACAACATGTTCAATACCTCCACATATCCACAACATGTTCAATACCACCACATATCCACAACATGTTCAATACCTCCACATATCCCCAACATGTTCAATACCACCACATATCCACAACATTTTCAATACCACCACATATCCACAACACAACATGTTCAATACCACCACATATGCACAACACAACATGTTCAATACCTCCACATACCCACAACATGTTCAATACCACCACATATCCATATCACAACATGTTGTGGATATGTGCAGGTATTGTTCAATACCTCCACATTCCCACAACATGTTCAATAGCTCCACATATCCACAACATGTTCAATACCTCCACATATCCACAACACAACTTGTTCAATACCACCCCATATCCACAACACAACATGTTCAATACCACCACATATCCATAACATAATCAATACCACCACATATCCACATCACAACATGTTGTGGATATGTGCAGGTGTTGAACATGTTCAATACTACCACATATCCACAACATGTTCAATACCCCCACATATCCACAACACAACATGTTCAATACCCCCACATCTCCACAACATGTTCAATACCCCCACATCTCCACAACATGTTCAATACCTCCACATATCCACAACATGTTCAATGCCTCCACATATCCACAACATGTTCAATACCTCCACATATCCACAACATGTTCAATACCACCACATATCCACAACATGTTCAATACCTCCACATATCCTCAACACAACATGTTCAATACCACCACATATCCACAACACAACATGTTCAATACCACCACATATCCATAACATAATCAATACCACCACATATCCACAACATGTTCAATACAGCCACATATCCACAACATGTTCAATACCTCCACATATCCCCAACATGTTCAATACCACCACATATCCACAACATGTTCAATACCACCACATATCCACAACACAACATGTTCAATACCACCACATATGCACAACACAACATGTTCAATACCTCCACATACCCACAACATGTTCAATACCACCACATATCCACATGTTCAATACCCCCACATCTCCACAACATGTTCAATACCCCCACATCTCCACAACATGTTCAATACCTCCACAAACCCACAACATGTTCAATAGCTCCACATACCCACAACATGTTCAATACCACCGCATATCCACAACATGTTCAATACCCCCACATCTCCACAACATGTTCAATACCCCCACATCTCCACAACATGTTCAATACCTCCACATATCCACAACATGTTCAATGCCTCCACATATCCACAACATGTTCAATACCTCCACATATCCACAACATGTTCAATACCACCACATATCCACAACATGTTCAATACCTCCATATATCCACAACACAACATGTTCAATACCACCACATATCCACAACACAACATGTTCAATACCACCACATATCCATAACATAATCAATACCACCACATATCCACAACACAACATGTTCAATACCACCACATATCCACAACACAACATGTTCAATACCACCACATATGCACAACACAACATGTTCAATACCTCCACATACCCACAACATGTTCAATAGCTCCACATACCCACAACATGTTCAATACCACCACATATCCACAACATGTTCAATACCCCCACATCTCCACAACATGTTCAATAACCCCACATCTCCACAACATGTTCAATACCTCCACATATCCACAACATGTTCAATGCCTCCACATATCCACAACATGTTCAATACCTCCACATATCCACAACATGTTCAATAACACCACATATCCACAACATGTTCAATACCTCCACATATCCACAACACATGTTCAATACCACCACATATCCACAACACAACATGTTCAATACCACCACATATCCATAACATAATCAATACCACCACATATCCACAACACAACACGTCAATACCACCACATATCCACAACATGTTCAATACCACCACATATCCACAACATTTTCAATACCCCCACATATCCACAACACAACATGTTCAATACCACCACATATCCACTACATGTTCAATACCCCCACATATCCACAACACAACATGTTCAATACCACCACATATCCACAACACGTTCAATACCACCACATATCCACAACACAACATGTTCAATACCACCACATATCCACAACACAACATGTTCAATACCTCCACATTCCCACAACATGTTCAATAGCTCCACATATCCACAACATGTTCAATGCCTCCACATATCCACAACATGTTCAATACCTCCACATATCCACAACATGTTCAATACCACCACATATCCACAACATGTTCAATACCTCCACATATCCACAACACAACATGTTCAATACCACCACATATCCACAACACAACATGTTCAATACCACCACATATCCATAACATAATCAATACCACCACATATCCACAACACAACATGTTCAATACCACCACATATCCACAACACAACATGTTCAATACCACCACATATGCACAACACAACATGTTCAATACCTCCACATACCCACAACATGTTCAATAGCTCCACATACCCACAACATGTTCAATACCACCACATATCCACAACATGTTCAATACCCCCACATCTCCACAACATGTTCAATAACCCCACATCTCCACAACATGTTCAATACCTCCACATATCCACAACATGTTCAATGCCTCCACATATCCACAACATGTTCAATACCTCCACATATCCACAACATGTTCAATAACACCACATATCCACAACATGTTCAATACCTCCACATATCCACAACACATGTTCAATACCACCACATATCCACAACACAACATGTTCAATACCACCACATATCCATAACATAATCAATACCACCACATATCCACAACACAACACGTCAATACCACCACATATCCACAACATGTTCAATACCACCACATATCCACAACATTTTCAATACCCCCACATATCCACAACACAACATGTTCAATACCACCACATATCCACTACATGTTCAATACCCCCACATATCCACAACACAACATGTTCAATACCACCACATATCCACAACACGTTCAATACCACCACATATCCACAACACAACATGTTCAATACCACCACATATCCACAACACAACATGTTCAATACCTCCACATTCCCACAACATGTTCAATAGCTCCACATATCCACAACATGTTCAATACCACCACATATCCACAACATGTTCAATACCTCCACATATCCACAACACAACATGTTCAATACCACCACATATCCACAACACAACATGTTCAATAACACCACATATCCATAACATAATCAATACCACCACATATCCACAACACAACATGTTTAATACCACAACATATCCACAAGATGTTCAATACCAACACATGTTCAATACTACCACAAATCCACAACACATGTTCAATACTACCACATATCCACATCATGTTCAATACCACAACATATCCACAACATGTTCAACACCACCACATATCCACATCACAACATGTTCAATACCACCACATTTCCACAACACAGCATGTTTAATACCACAACATATCCACAACATGTTCAACACCACCACATATCCACATCACAACATGTTCAATACCACCACATTTCCACAACACAGCATGTTTAATACCACAACATATCCACAACATGTTCAAACCCACCACATATCCCTGAACTTCCGGCGCCGACAGAGATGGCCGCCTCGCTTCGCGTTCCTAGGAAACTATGCAGTTTTTTGTTTTTTTACGTGTTATTTCTTACATTAGTACCCCAGGTCATCTTAGGTTTCATTACATACAGTCGAGAAGAACTACTGAATATAAGATCAGCGTCAACTCACCATCAGTACGACCAAGAATATGTTTTTCGCGACGCGGATCCTGTGTTCTGCCTTACAAACAGGACAACGGAGTGGACGCTATGCAGCGACCCAAAAAAACGACTCCGAAAGAGAGGGAAACGAGGCGGTCTGGAAACTGGAAACGATTTATCCGGAGGCTGCATTCATTGTAGCTGGGGATTTTAACAAGGTTAATCTGAAAACAAGACTCCCTAAATTTTATCAGCATATCGATTGCGCAACCAGGGGTGGAAAGACCTTGGATCATTGTTACTCTAACTTCCGCGACGCATATAAGGCCCTGCCCCGCCCCCCTTTCAGAAAAGCTGACCACGACTCCATTTTGTTGATCCCTGCCTACAGACAGAAACTAAAACAAGAGGCTCCCACGCTGAGGTCTGTCCAACGCTGGTCCGACCAAGCTGACTCCACACTCCAAGACTGCTTCCATCACGTGGACTGGGAGATGTTTCGTATTGCGTCAGATAACATTGACGAATACACTGATTCGGTGTGCGAGTTCATTAGAACGTGCGTTGAAGATGTCGTTCCCATAGCAACGATTAAAACATTCCCTAACCAGAAACCGTGGATTGATGGCAGCATTCGTGTGAAACTGAAAGCGCGAACCACTGCTTTTAATCAGGGCAAGGTGTCTGGTAACATGACCGAATACAAACAGTGCAGCTATTCCCTCCGCAAGGCTATCAAACAAGCTAAGCGCCAGTACAGAGACAAAGTAGAATCTCAATTCAACGGCTCAGACACAAGAGGCATGTGGCAGGGTCTACAGTCAATCACGGACTACAGGAAGAAATCCAGCCCAGTCACGGACCAGGATGTCTTGCTCCCATGCAGACTAAATGACTTTTTTGCCCGCTTTGAGGACAATACAGTGCCACTGACACGGCCTGCTACGAAAACATGCGGTCTCTCCTTCACTGCAGCCGAGGTGAGTAAGACATTTAAACGTGTTAACCCTCGCAAGGCTGCAGGCCCAGACGGCATCCCCAGCCGCGCCCTCAGAGCATGCGCAGACCAGCTGGCCGGTGTGTTTACAGACATATTCAATCAATCCCTATACCAGTCTGCTGTTCCCACATGCTTCAAGAGGGCCACCATTGTTCCTGTTCCCAAGAAAGCTAAGGTAACTGAGCTAAACGACTACCGCCCCGTAGCACTCACATCCGTCATCATGAAGTGCTTTGAGAGACTAGTCAAGGACCATATCACCTCCACCCTACCTGACACCCTAGACCCACTCCAATTTGCTTACGGCCCAAATAGGTCCACAGACGATGCAATCTCAACCACACTGCACACTGCCCTAACCCATCTGGACAAGAGGAATACCTATGTGAGAATGCTGTTCATCGACTACAGCTCGGCATTCAACACCATAGTACCCTCCAAGCTCGTCATCAAGCTCGAGACCCTGGGTCTCGACCCCGCCCTGTGCAACTGGGTACTGGACTTCCTGACGGGCCGCCCCCAGGTGGTGAGGGTAGGCAACAACATCTCCTCCCCGCTGATCCTCAACACTGGGGCCCCACAAGGGTGCGTTCTGAGCCCTCTCCTGTACTCCCTGTTCACCCACGACTGCGTGGCCACGCACGCCTCCAACTCAATCATCAAGTTTGCGGACGACACAACAGTGGTAGGCTTGATTACCAACAACGACGAGACGGCCTACAGGGAGGAGGTGAGGACCCTCGGAGTGTGGTGTCAGGAAAATAACCTCACACTCAACGTCAACAAAACTAAGGAGATGATTGTGGACTTCAGGAAACAGCAGAGGGAACACCCCCCTATCCACATCGATGGAACGGTAGTGGAGAGGGTAGCAAGTTTTAAGTTCCTCGGCATACACATCACAGACAAACTGAATTGGTCCACTCACACAGACAGCATCGTGAAGAAGGCGCAGCAGCGCCTCTTCATCCTCAGGAGGCTGAAGAAATTCGGCTTGTCACCAAAAGCACTCACAAACTTCTACAGATGAGCTGGGACCGAGAGACTGAAAAACAGCTTCTATCTCAAGGCCATCAGACTGTTAAACAGCCACCACTAACACTGAGTGGCTGCTGCCAACACACTGACACTGACTCAACTCCAGCCACTTTAATAATGGGAATTGATGGGAAATGATGTAAATATATCACTAGCCACTTTAAACAATGCTACCTTATATAATGTTACTTACCCTACATTATTCATCTCATATGCATACGTATATACTGTACTCTATATCATCGACTGTATCCTTATGTAATACATGCATCACTAGCCACTTTAAACTATGCCACTTTGTTTACATACTCATCTCATTTGTACATACTGTACTCGATACCATCTACTGTATCTTGCCTATGCTGCTCTGTACCATCACTCATTCATATATCCTTATGTACATATTCTTTATCCCCTTACACTGTGTACAAGACAGTAGTTTTGGAATTGTTAGTTAGATTACTTGTTATTAATGCATTGTCAGAACTAGAAGCACAAGCATTTCGCTACACTCGCATTAACATCTGCTAACCATGTGTATGTGACAAATAAAATTTGATTTGATATCCACAACACATGTTCAATACCACCACATATCCACAACACAACATGTTTAATACCACAACATATCCACAACATGTTCAATACCTCCACATATCCACAACACAACATGTTCAATACCACCACATATCCACAACACAACATGTTCAATACCACCACATATCCATAACATAATCAATACCACCACATATCCACAACTCAACATGTTCAATACCACCACATATCCTCAACACAACATGTTCAATACCACCACATATGCACAACACAACATGTTCAATACCTCCACATACCCACAACATGTTCAATAGCTCCACATACCCACAACATGTTCAATACCACCACATATCCACAACATGTTCAATACCCCCACATCTCCACAACATGTTCAATAACCCCACATCTCCACAACATGTTCAATACCTCCACATATCCACAACATGTTCAATGCCTCCACATATCCACAACATGTTCAATACCTCCACATATCCACAACATGTTCAATAACACCACATATCCACAACATGTTCAATACCTCCACATATCCACAACACATGTTCAATACCACCACATATCCACAACACAACATGTTCAATACCACCACATATCCATAACATAATCAATACCACCACATATCCACAACACAACACGTCAATACCACCACATATCCACAACATGTTCAATACCACCACATATCCACAACATTTTCAATACCCCCACATATCCACAACACAACATGTTCAATACCACCACATATCCACTACATGTTCAATACCCCCACATATCCACAACACAACATGTTCAATACCACCACATATCCACAACACGTTCAATACCACCACATATCCACAACACAACATGTTCAATACCACCACATATCCACAACACAACATGTTCAATACCTCCACATTCCCACAACATGTTCAATAGCTCCACATATCCACAACATGTTCAATGCCTCCACATATCCACAACATGTTCAATACCTCCACATATCCACAACATGTTCAATACCACCACATATCCACAACATGTTCAATACCTCCACATATCCACAACACAACATGTTCAATACCACCACATATCCATAACATAATCAATACCACCACATATCCACAACACAACATGTTCAATACCACCACATATCCACAACACAACATGTTCAATACCACCACATATGCACAACACAACATGTTCAATACCTCCACATACCCACAACATGTTCAATAGCTCCACATACCCACAACATGTTCAATACCACCACATATCCACAACATGTTCAATACCCCCACATCTCCACAACATGTTCAATAACCCCACATCTCCACAACATGTTCAATACCTCCACATATCCACAACATGTTCAATGCCTCCACATATCCACAACATGTTCAATACCTCCACATATCCACAACATGTTCAATAACACCACATATCCACAACATGTTCAATACCTCCACATATCCACAACACATGTTCAATACCACCACATATCCACAACACAACATGTTCAATACCACCACATATCCATAACATAATCAATACCACCACATATCCACAACACAACACGTCAATACCACCACATATCCACAACATGTTCAATACCACCACATATCCACAACATTTTCAATACCCCCACATATCCACAACACAACATGTTCAATACCACCACATATCCACTACATGTTCAATACCCCCACATATCCACAACACAACATGTTCAATACCACCACATATCCACAACACGTTCAATACCACCACATATCCACAACACAACATGTTCAATACCACCACATATCCACAACACAACATGTTCAATACCTCCACATTCCCACAACATGTTCAATAGCTCCACATATCCACAACATGTTCAATACCACCACATATCCACAACATGTTCAATACCTCCACATATCCACAACACAACATGTTCAATACCACCACATATCCACAACACAACATGTTCAATAACACCACATATCCATAACATAATCAATACCACCACATATCCACAACACAACATGTTTAATACCACAACATATCCACAAGATGTTCAATACCAACACATGTTCAATACTACCACAAATCCACAACACATGTTCAATACTACCACATATCCACATCATGTTCAATACCACAACATATCCACAACATGTTCAACACCACCACATATCCACATCACAACATGTTCAATACCACCACATTTCCACAACACAGCATGTTTAATACCACAACATATCCACAACATGTTCAACACCACCACATATCCACATCACAACATGTTCAATACCACCACATTTCCACAACACAGCATGTTTAATACCACAACATATCCACAACATGTTCAAACCCACCACATATCCCTGAACTTCCGGCGCCGACAGAGATGGCCGCCTCGCTTCGCGTTCCTAGGAAACTATGCAGTTTTTTGTTTTTTTACGTGTTATTTCTTACATTAGTACCCCAGGTCATCTTAGGTTTCATTACATACAGTCGAGAAGAACTACTGAATATAAGATCAGCGTCAACTCACCATCAGTACGACCAAGAATATGTTTTTCGCGACGCGGATCCTGTGTTCTGCCTTACAAACAGGACAACGGAGTGGACGCTATGCAGCGACCCAAAAAAACGACTCCGAAAGAGAGGGAAACGAGGCGGTCTGGAAACTGGAAACGATTTATCCGGAGGCTGCATTCATTGTAGCTGGGGATTTTAACAAGGTTAATCTGAAAACAAGACTCCCTAAATTTTATCAGCATATCGATTGCGCAACCAGGGGTGGAAAGACCTTGGATCATTGTTACTCTAACTTCCGCGACGCATATAAGGCCCTGCCCCGCCCCCCTTTCAGAAAAGCTGACCACGACTCCATTTTGTTGATCCCTGCCTACAGACAGAAACTAAAACAAGAGGCTCCCACGCTGAGGTCTGTCCAACGCTGGTCCGACCAAGCTGACTCCACACTCCAAGACTGCTTCCATCACGTGGACTGGGAGATGTTTCGTATTGCGTCAGATAACATTGACGAATACACTGATTCGGTGTGCGAGTTCATTAGAACGTGCGTTGAAGATGTCGTTCCCATAGCAACGATTAAAACATTCCCTAACCAGAAACCGTGGATTGATGGCAGCATTCGTGTGAAACTGAAAGCGCGAACCACTGCTTTTAATCAGGGCAAGGTGTCTGGTAACATGACCGAATACAAACAGTGCAGCTATTCCCTCCGCAAGGCTATCAAACAAGCTAAGCGCCAGTACAGAGACAAAGTAGAATCTCAATTCAACGGCTCAGACACAAGAGGCATGTGGCAGGGTCTACAGTCAATCACGGACTACAGGAAGAAATCCAGCCCAGTCACGGACCAGGATGTCTTGCTCCCATGCAGACTAAATGACTTTTTTGCCCGCTTTGAGGACAATACAGTGCCACTGACACGGCCTGCTACGAAAACATGCGGTCTCTCCTTCACTGCAGCCGAGGTGAGTAAGACATTTAAACGTGTTAACCCTCGCAAGGCTGCAGGCCCAGACGGCATCCCCAGCCGCGCCCTCAGAGCATGCGCAGACCAGCTGGCCGGTGTGTTTACAGACATATTCAATCAATCCCTATACCAGTCTGCTGTTCCCACATGCTTCAAGAGGGCCACCATTGTTCCTGTTCCCAAGAAAGCTAAGGTAACTGAGCTAAACGACTACCGCCCCGTAGCACTCACATCCGTCATCATGAAGTGCTTTGAGAGACTAGTCAAGGACCATATCACCTCCACCCTACCTGACACCCTAGACCCACTCCAATTTGCTTACGGCCCAAATAGGTCCACAGACGATGCAATCTCAACCACACTGCACACTGCCCTAACCCATCTGGACAAGAGGAATACCTATGTGAGAATGCTGTTCATCGACTACAGCTCGGCATTCAACACCATAGTACCCTCCAAGCTCGTCATCAAGCTCGAGACCCTGGGTCTCGACCCCGCCCTGTGCAACTGGGTACTGGACTTCCTGACGGGCCGCCCCCAGGTGGTGAGGGTAGGCAACAACATCTCCTCCCCGCTGATCCTCAACACTGGGGCCCCACAAGGGTGCGTTCTGAGCCCTCTCCTGTACTCCCTGTTCACCCACGACTGCGTGGCCACGCACGCCTCCAACTCAATCATCAAGTTTGCGGACGACACAACAGTGGTAGGCTTGATTACCAACAACGACGAGACGGCCTACAGGGAGGAGGTGAGGACCCTCGGAGTGTGGTGTCAGGAAAATAACCTCACACTCAACGTCAACAAAACTAAGGAGATGATTGTGGACTTCAGGAAACAGCAGAGGGAACACCCCCCTATCCACATCGATGGAACGGTAGTGGAGAGGGTAGCAAGTTTTAAGTTCCTCGGCATACACATCACAGACAAACTGAATTGGTCCACTCACACAGACAGCATCGTGAAGAAGGCGCAGCAGCGCCTCTTCATCCTCAGGAGGCTGAAGAAATTCGGCTTGTCACCAAAAGCACTCACAAACTTCTACAGATGAGCTGGGACCGAGAGACTGAAAAACAGCTTCTATCTCAAGGCCATCAGACTGTTAAACAGCCACCACTAACACTGAGTGGCTGCTGCCAACACACTGACACTGACTCAACTCCAGCCACTTTAATAATGGGAATTGATGGGAAATGATGTAAATATATCACTAGCCACTTTAAACAATGCTACCTTATATAATGTTACTTACCCTACATTATTCATCTCATATGCATACGTATATACTGTACTCTATATCATCGACTGTATCCTTATGTAATACATGCATCACTAGCCACTTTAAACTATGCCACTTTGTTTACATACTCATCTCATTTGTACATACTGTACTCGATACCATCTACTGTATCTTGCCTATGCTGCTCTGTACCATCACTCATTCATATATCCTTATGTACATATTCTTTATCCCCTTACACTGTGTACAAGACAGTAGTTTTGGAATTGTTAGTTAGATTACTTGTTATTAATGCATTGTCAGAACTAGAAGCACAAGCATTTCGCTACACTCGCATTAACATCTGCTAACCATGTGTATGTGACAAATAAAATTTGATTTGATATCCACAACACATGTTCAATACCACCACATATCCACAACACAACATGTTTAATACCACAACATATCCTCAACATATTCAATACCACCACATATCCACAACACAACATGTTTAATACCACAACATATCCACAACGTGTTCAATATCACCACATATCTACAACACATTCAATAACACCACATATCCACAACACAACATGTTCAATACCACCACATATCCACAACACAACATGTTCAATACCACCACATATCCCCATGTTTAATACCACCACATATCCGCAACATGTTCAATACCACAACATGTTCAATACCACCACATATCCACAACACAACATGTTCAATACCACCACATATCCCCCATGTTCAATAACACCACATATCCACAACACATGTTCAATACCACCACATATCCACAACACAACATGTTCAATACCACCACATATCCACAACATGTTCAATACCCCCACATATCCACAACACAAAATGTTTAATACCACCACATATCCACATCACAACATGTTCAATACCACCACATATCCACAAGATGTTCAATACCTCCACATATCCACAACATGTTCAATACCACCACATATCCACAACATGTAAAATACCCCCACATATCCACAACAAAACATGTTCAATACCACCACATATCCACAACACAACATGTTCAATACCTCCACATACTCACAACATGTTCAATACCTCCACATACTCACAACATGTTCAATACCTCCACACATCCACAACATGTTCAATACCACCACATATCCACAACATGTTTAATACCTCCACATATCCACAACATGTTAAATACCTCCACATATCCACAACATGTTCAATACCAACACATACTCACAACATGTTCAATACCTCCACATATCCACAACATGTTCAATACCACCACATTTCCACAACATGTTAAATACCTCCACATATCCACAACACATGTTCAATACCACCACATATCCACAACATGTTCAATACCTCCACATATCCACAACACAACATGTTTAATAACACCACATATCCACAACATGTTTAATACCACCACATATCCACAACATGTTCAATATCACCACATATCCACAACATGTTCAATACCTCCACATATCCACAACACATGTTCAATACCACCACATATCCACAACATGTTCAATACCTCCACATATCCACAACACAACATGTTTAATAACACCACATATCCACAACATGTTTAATACCACCACATATCCACAACATGTTCAATACCACCACATATCCACAACACAACATGTTCAATACCACCACATATCCACAACACAACATGTTCAATACCACCACATATCCAAAGCATGTTCAATACCAGCGCATATCCACAACACAACATGTTCAATACCACCACATATCCACAACACATTCAATACCACCACATATCCACAACACAACATGTTCAATACCACCACATATCCACAACATGTTCAATACCACATCATATCCACAACACAACATGTTCAATACCACCACATATCCACAACACAACATGTTCAATACCACCACATATCCACACCATGTTCAATACCACCACATATCCACAACACATGTTCAATACCACCACATATCCACAGCATGTTTAATAACAGCGCATATCCACAACACAACATGTTCAATACCACCACATATCCACAACACAACATGTTCAATACCACCACATATCCACAACACGTTATATACCACCACATATCCACAACATAATCAATACCACCACATATCCACAACACAACATGTTTAATACCACAACATATCCACAACATGTTCAATACCACCACATATCCACAACACAACATGTTCAATACCACCACATATCCAAAGCATGTTCAATACCAGCGCATATCCACAACACAACATGTTCAATACCACCACATATCCACAACACATTCAATACCACCACATATCCACAACACAACATGTTCAATACCACCACATATCCACAACATGTTCAATACCACATCATATCCACAACACAACATGTTCAATACCACCACATATCCACAACACAACATGTTCAATACCACCACATATCCACAACATGTTCAATACCACCACATATCCACAACACATGTTCAATACCACCACATATCCACAGCATGTTCAATAACAGCGCATATCCACAACACAACATGTTCAATACCACCACATATCCACAACACAACATGTTCAATACCACCACATATCCACAACACAACATGTTCAATACCACCACATATCCACAACACAACATGTTTAATACCACAACATATCCACAACACATGTTCAATACCACCACATATCCACAACATGTTCAATACCACCACATATCCACAACACATGTTCAATACCACCACATATCCACAGCATGTTCAATAACAGCGCATATCCACAACACAACATGTTCAATACCACCACATATCCACAACACAACATGTTCAATACCACCACATATCCACAACACAACATGTTCAATACCACCACATATCCACAACATGTTCAATACCACATCATATCCACAACACATGTTCAATACCACCACATATCCACAACACAACATGTTCAATACCACCACATATCCACAACACAACATGTTCAATACCGCCACATATCCACAACATGTTCAATACCACCACATATCCACAACATAATCAATACCACCACATATCCACAACACAACATGTTTAATACCACAACATATCCACAACATGTTCAATACCACATCATATCCACAACACAACATGTTCAATACCACCACATATCCACAACACAACATGTTCAATACCACCACATATCCACAACACAACATGTGCAATACCACCACATATCCACAACATGTTCAATACCACCACATATCCACAACATGTTCAATACCACCACATATCCACAACATGTTCAATACCACCACATATTCACAACATGTTCAATACCACAACATGTTCAATAACACCACATATCCACAACACAACATGTTCAATACCACAACATGTTTAATACCACCACATATCCACAACACAACATGTTCAATACCACCACATATCCACAACACAACATGTTCAATACAACCACATATCCACAACATGTTCAATACCAGCACATACCCACAACACAACATGTTCAATACCACCACATACAATGGAGCAAACACGTATTTAGTCAGCCACCAATTGTGCAAGTTCTCCCACTTAAAAAGATGAGAGAGGCCTGTAATTTTCATCATAGGTACACTTCAACTATGATAGACAAAATGAGAAAAAAAATCCAGAAAATCACATTGTAGGATTTTTAATGAATTTATTTGCAAATTATGGTGGAAAATAAGTATTTGGTCAATAACAAAAGTTTATCTCAATACTTTGTTATATACACTTTGTTGGCAATGACAGAGATCAAATGTTTTCTGTAAGTCTTCACAAGGTTTTCACACACTGTTGCTGGTATTTTGGCCCATTCCTCCATGCAGATCACCTCTAGATCAGTGATGTTTTGGGGCTGTTGCTGGGCAACACAGACTTTCAACTCCCTTCAAATATTTTCTATGGGGTTGAGATCTGGAGACTGGCTAGGCCACTCCAGGACCTTGAAATGCTTCTTACGAAGCCACTCCTTCGTTGCCCGGGCGGTGTGTTTGGGATCATTGTCATGCTGAAAGACCCAGCCATGTTTCATCTTCAATGCCCTTGCTGATGGAAGGAGGTTTTCACTCAAAATCTCACGATACATGGCCCCATTCATTCTTTCCTTTACACGGATCAGTTGTCCTGGTCCCTTTGCAGAAAAACAGCCCCAAAGCATGATGTTTCCACCCCCATGCTTCACAGTAGGTATGGTGTTCTTTGGATGCAACTCAGCATTCTTTGTCCTCCAAACACGACGAGTTGAGTTTTTACCAAAAAGTTATATTTTGGTTTCATCTGACCATATGACATTCTCCCAATCTTCTTCTGGATCATCCAAATGCTCTCTAGCAAACTTCAGACGGGCCCTAAACATTGTCAGACTCCAGCCACCCTAGTCAAGGTGTTTTATCTGCTACCGGAGCGCCAAGTCTAGGTTCAAGAGGCTTCTAAACAGCTTCTACCCTGAAGCCATAAGACTCCTGAACATCTAATCAAATGGCTACCCGAACTATTTGCATTGCCCCCCCTCCCTTCCCCCTGTCTTCTACACTGCTGCTACTCTGTTATTATCTATGCATAGTCACTTTAATAACTCTATCTACATATTACCTCAATTACCTCGACACCGGTGCCCCGCACATTAGCTCTGTACCGGTACCCCCTGTATATAGCCTCCACATTGACTCTGTACCGGTACTCCCTGTATATAGCCTCCACATTGACTCTGTACCGGTACCCCCTGTATATAGCCTCGCTCTTGTTATTTACTGCTGCTCTTTAATTATTTGTTATTCTTAACTCTTACTTGTTTAGGTATTTTCTTAAAACTGCATTGTTGGTTATGGGCTTGTAAGTAAGCATTTCACTGTTAGGTCGACACCTGTTGTATTTGGCGCACGTGACAAATACAATTTGATTCGAGTCTAACAAGACAGTCCCCACAATCATTTTATGATACATTTTTCTCAGCCAATCATCAGTCATTTGTGTAAGTGCTGTGCTTGTTGATTGTCCTTCTCTAAAGCTTGCTGAAATTCTGTTGTCAATTAGTATACTGTGAAATATCATTGTATCTGGTCAAACACAATTTTTTCCAGAAGTTTACTAAGGGTTGGTAACAGGCTGATTGGTTGGCTATTTGAGCCAGTAAAGGGGGCTTTACTATTCTTAGGTAGCGTAATGACTTTAGCTTCCCTCCAGGCCTGAAGGCCACACACTCTCTAGTAGGCTTAAATTGAAGATGTGGCAAATAGGAGTGGCAATATCGTCTGCTATAACAATCCACCGATGTGGCTTGTTATTGTTGATTGACAATTTTTTTTCACCTCTTCCACACTCACTTTACGGAATTCAAAAGTAATTTGGTCAGATATACTTGGATGTGTAGTGTCAGCGTTTGTTGCCGGCATGTCATCCCTAAGTTTGCTTATCTTGTCAATGAAAAAGTAATTAAAGTAGTTTGCAATATCAGTGGGCTTTGTGATGAATGAGCCATCTGTTTCAATGAATAATGGAGCCGAGTCTGCTTTTTTTCCCAAAATGTTGTTTAAGGTGCCCCAAAGCTTTTTACTATCATTCTTTATATAATTTATCTTTGTTTCATAGTATAGTTTATTTTTATTCAGTTTAGTCACATGATTTCTTAATTTGCAGTACGTTTGCCAATCAGTTGTGCTGCCAGACTTATTTGCCATTCCTTTTGCCTCATCCCTCTCAACCATACAATGTTTCAATTCCTCATCAACCCACAGGGATTTAACTTTTTTTACAGTCATTTTCTTAATGGGTAATTAGTAACTGGAATAAGTTGTTTCTTAAATGTGTCAAGTGCAGCGTCTGGTTGCTCCTCATTACACACCACAGACCAACAAATATTATTTACATCTTCAACATATGAATCACTATGTAAGTTATTGTATGACCTCTTATACACTATATTAGGCCCAGCCTTTGGGACTTTGGTTTCCCTAGACATGGCTACGATATAGGGATCACTACATCCGATGAATCTGGATACTGCTTTAAAGCACATTTCTGCAGCATTAGTAAAGATGTGATCAATACATTATTTCATTCCTGTGCTGTTTGTAACTACCCTGGTAGGTTGACTGATAACCTGATCCATGTTGCAGGCACTAATTACAGGTTGAAGCTTTCTCTTGAGTGGGCAGCTTGATGAAAGCCAGTCAGTATTTAAATCACCCAGAAAATATACCTCCAGGTTGATATCACATACATTATCAACCATTTCACACATATTATCCAGATACTGACTGTTAGCACTTGGTGGTCTATAGCAGCTTCCCACCAGAATGGGCTTTAGGTGAGGCAGATGAACCTGTAGCCATATTACTTCAACATGAGATCGTCTCTAAGCTTTACAGGAATGTGGTTCTGAATATAGATCGCAACACCGTCTCTGTTGGCATTTCTTTATTTTCGGAAAATGTTATAACTAGTCTTGCTACCACTGTATCATCAAAGGTATTATCTAAATTAGTGTCAGAGATAGTCAGAATATGAATGTCATCTGTAACAAGCAAGTTTTCCACTTCATGGACCTTGTTTCTTAATATGGGCTATTTTTAGCACTTTTCCTCGTTGCTTGATTGTTTTTAAATGCTTTACTGGGAAGCTTATCAGAAGTAGACTTGCTCATGTTATTCATATTGGAGCTGGTAGTGCAGGGTGAGCTGCATAAAGTGGTCTTCCTACTAGGACACCACCTCAGTGGTCTCCCTACTGGGACACACCACCTCAGTGCTAACAGTGTAACTCTGGTTCATAGGCGCATGATTACTGCATACATTAGCTGTAGGATTAACAAAGGTATTCAGGACAATTAGGGGGACATAAATTAAATGACTTACATTGTGTCTGCCAACGCCCCTAGGATAATGTATTTTTAATGCAGCATTATGACGACTCATTGTCACAATGGTAGGGATTAACTGAGCTGTTCCTGGATCATTTACCAGTCATTGTTTCAAAGCAGCCTTGAAATGCGTGGATAGAGTCCAGGACCCAAGATGACTGTAACCCTACAATCAAATCAAATTGTATTTGTCACATGCGCCGGATACAACAGGTGTAGGTAGACCTTACAGTGAATTGCCGACTTACAACAATGCAGTTTTAAGAAAATGCCTATATAAAAAAAAAGTAAGAGATGAGAATAACAAATCATTTAAGAGCAGCAGTAAAATAACAATAGCGGTGCTATATACAGGGGGTACCGGTACAGAGTCAATTCTCTTCTCTCCCAGTAAACTGTTATTCTTCTATTCAGACCGACTCCTAACCACCCCTAACCCTCTCCTCTCTCTCCACCAGTATGCCTTGGAGCGTTTAAAGGTGATGTGTGAAGAGGCTCTGTGCACCAGCCTCTCTGTGGAGAACGTGGCTGATACCCTGATCCTGGCGGACTTACACAGTGCAGAGCAGCTCAAAGCACAAGCCATAGATTTTATCAACAGGCAAGTATCTGTAGAAAGCCCCAGTGATGAATCCCTCCTGCCAGCCGTGTTTACCTTCTCTCAGCGCTGCTCTGTTATCTCCTGTAGGTGCAGCGTCCTCCGACAGCTGGGCTGTAAAGATGGGAAAAACTGGAATAGCAGGTATGGACACAGCACCTCATAATAATAATAATAATAATGGGGAGTATGTAACTAGCTGATATACATGCATATATGACACCAGCTTAATAACAAACTCTTATCTCTTCCAAAGATAGGCAGGGGGGAGAGAGAGTGAGCCAGGCAGGGGGGGGAGAGAGTGAGCCAGGCAGGGGGGGAGAGAGAGTGAGCCAGGCAATGGGGGGGGGAGAGAGTGAGCCAGGCAAGGGGGGGAGAGAGTGAGCCAGGTAGGGGGGGAGAGAGAGTGAGCCAGGCAGGGGGGGAGATTAATAGACTACCTGGATGGGAGGGGGGTATTTATTCTATCATTACAGCCCCAGTCATCTAAATTGGTTTTTATTGTCTCTGTTTTAATTTCCTGTCTGTGTGGTTGCATTGCAGTCATGCCACGGACATAATGGAGACGGCAGGCTGGAAGTCAATGATCCAGTCCCACCCTCACTTAGTGGCCGAGGCCTTCAGAGCCTTGGCATCGGCACAGTGCCCGCCCTTCGGCCTGCCGAGGAAACGCCTAAAACAGTCCTGACTGCTACAGCCCTCTGATCCAGACAGAGAGCTGAGGCAGCCCACTGATCCAGACAGAGAGCTGAGGCAGCCCACTGATCCAGACAGAGAGCTGAGGCAGCCCACTGATCCAGACAGAGAGCTGAGGCAGCCCACTGATCCAGACAGAGAGCTGAGGCAGCCCACTGATCCAGACAGAGAGCTGAGGCAGCCCACTGATCCAGACAGAGAGCTGAGGCAGCCCACTGATCCAGACTGAGAGCTGAGGCAGCCCACTGATCCAGACTGAGAGCTGAGGCAGCCCTCTGATCCAGACTGAGAGCTGAGGCAGCCCTCTGATCCAGACTGAGAGCTGAGGTAGCCCTCTGATCCAGACTGAGAGCTGAGGCAGCCCTCTGATCCAGACTGAGAGCTGAGGCAGCCCTCTGATCCAGACTGAGAGCTGAGGCAGCCCTCTGATCCAGACTGAGCTGAGGCAGCTCTCTGATCCAGACTGAGAGCTGAGGCAGCCCTCTGATCCAGACTGAGAGCTGAGGCAGCCCTCTAATCCAGACAGAGCTGAGACACCATGGGGACACAGGACTATGAAGAAGAGATCCCCCCAGTTCCCTCATAGACTGTCCGTCTCATCCTATTGGTTTCTATCTGAACAGGGCTGGTAGCATGGGAGACTGACTCCAACTGGTAGAAAGTAACGTTTGGTTTTGGTCCTCAAGTTTTGTCGCTATTTTTCTGTCATTTCAAATGGCCTTAATCTATCTGCCATTGGAGCTGATCCACTGTGTTCTCTCTATTTGACTCTGTACCTGCCTCGTCCCACAGACCAGGCTGCCCCTTCCCACAGACCAGGCTGCCCCGTCCCACAGACCAGGTTGCCCCGTCCCACAGACCAGGCTGCCCCGTCCCACAGACCAGGCTGCCCCGTCCCACAGACCAGGCTGCCCCGTCCCACAGACCAGGCTGCCCCGTCCCACAGACCAGGCTGCCCCGTCCCACAGACCAGGCTGCCCCGTCCCACAGACCAGGCTGCCTCCAGATTGCACTAGTTCCCATAGTAATTTTGATATGGAGTTCTATAGGGACGTGTTAAGCGTTTGATTCATGGGAAATATTATATATTTGTAATGTTAAGCCCATTTTGTGACTAGACATTAAAAATCGTGAACACTTTCAGTGCAAAGTCAATTCTTTACACTTTTTAGAAGATGAGTATGCCCCATATTGATGGCACCATTTCTATGTAAATGACTGTTCAACCATCTTCAGAAGGTGTTTCCTGGTGTTAAAAGACTGTGTTGATGCTGTTATTATTGTATGGAAGACTTGAACATGTCGATAGTCTCTGCCTCTACACTAGAAAAAGTATTGGACGAATAGGAAAGGCTCTTTCCCCAAACAGTCTCCGATTGGATGATGGGAGACTTATGCAAAGAGCAATCTATAGATTCAACTTCAAGAGATTTAGGTTTCCATACTACTACCAACATGCAAATATTTATACACTGAGTATACAAAACATTAAGAACACTTTCTCTTTCCATGACATAGACTGGTGAAAGCTATGATCCCTTACTTGTTAAATCCACTTCAATCAGTGTAAATGAAGGGGAGGATACATGGTAAATAAGGATTTATAAGCCTTGAGACATGACATTATGTATGCGTGCCATTCAGAGGGTGAGTGGGCTAGACAAAAGATTTAAGTGCCTTTGAACGGGGTATGGTAGTAAGGGCCAGGTGCACCCGTTTGAGTGTGTCAAGAACTGCAGCGCTGCAGGGTTTTTCACGCTCAACAGTTTCCTGTGTGTATCAAGAATAGTCCACCACCCAAAGGACATCAAGCCAACTTCACACAACTGTGGAAAGCATTGGAGTCAGCATCAGTGAGGAACTCTTTCAACACCTTCTAGAGCATGCCCTGAAGAATTGGGGCTGTTCTGAGAGCAAAAGGGGGTTGCAACTCAATATTAGGAAGGTGTTCCTAATGTTTTGTACACTCATGGTATATTCTTAATCTATTGTGCTTGGCAAAAGATAAACATGGGAAAGACTAATGCATGGTCCTGTATTTTTTTCTGCAATTATCTACAAGTATCTGTAAAGGATTTTAATTAATTGAGTCCAGTCAGTGCAAACTAGGCTCCAACAGTCTTGGACGTGTACAGGGTGCTGAGTATCACTGTCCATTATTACTGTCTTTGTTATAGGGGTCAGGGGTCAGGCCAGCTTCACATTCTAAGCAGTCAGGACCTCAAATGATTCAATTCATCAATGGAAGAAATGTAAACTTTTCCTGATCTGAACCTGCATGAATGGTTCACGTTGGCCGTACAGCCATGATGTGTGTATTGATGGGTCGGTCACATGTTGGTCGTTAACAGTGTGTCATAGCTGCTGTTATGTGGTATGGCAGATGCCTATTTAGAAGATTTTGTAAATGACAGAAAGTGACATCCTTTTACATGGAATTACTCAGTCATTCTGTGTTCTGTTGCAATGTTGGAAAAAGATTGTTGTCTGAGAGAATGCCTGCATTAACTCATTAAAGATGCATCTTTATTTACCTGCCATTAATTCATCACGTGGTCAAGTGTTCTGTGATGGCTGTTATATATGTGCTGTTCTATTGATTTGTCCTTTACTTCACCAGGTCTGTCTGGCTGTTGCAGACAGCAGAACGTTCTCCACGGCGTCTCGGAGTTACATTGTGTTGTTTAAATGTTCCCTTTATTTTTTTGAGCAGTGTATCTGTGCTGTTCTATCGATGTGTCCTTTGCCTCACCAGGTCTGCCTGGCTGCCTGCTTCTCCTAAACGGTTACTATTGTAGTCAGTCTTCACACCTGTGAGTCCTCATCCATAGCTAACATCAAGATGTTACTGCTAAATACATTTGTATTATACGGGCTCCATACGCCACGCGCCATACGCTCCATACGCCACGTCAAACCAGCATCCCAGTATTAACACTGCAGCAGCATGAATGTATCTTTGCTCCTGTGATCAAATTAAGCTGCAAACAGTGGCCTCCTTAGTAGTAGATACATCTCCAGACAAATCTCTTCTGTACAACTTGCCCAACACAAAGTCCTGTTCTGCATCTTTAAAGTGTGGTTCATCTATCCCAACTAAACTAAGCATAATGTTCCATCAAACGTAAAGATAAAAGATCATACTGAACCAAGGAGTTGTGAAGACAGGACTGCGGACAATTTTTATTTAATTTAACGAGGCAAGTCAGTTAAGAACACATTCTTATTTACAATGATGGCCAAACTGTGGTCCAGTCTGTTTGTTACGCTCTCCATGCCTCTGTGTTTTTATTTGCAGATTGGGGACAGGTGGAGCTGATTGGGTTGTTAAGGTGACAAGTTGCACCTGGGTTTGGGATCAACTAGGTGATAAAAGGTCCTGGTGCCCAATCCTCCCTCTCGCTCCACAAGCACCATTTTGTTTTGTGATCTGGTTGATTGGTTTTGATTAGGTGCACCTTTAACACACCCATTTTACCTTCATCTCCATTACACCCCTCACATGCTTACTTTCACACTTCACAGGTTAGTTTTCCTTTGTAGTTTTATACTTAGTTATTTCATAAATATTTTTGTTACTCCTTAACTGCCGCTGTGTGGACTCCCCTGTGTCACCAGCTAGAGCCAGGTTGTGACAAGGGCTCATCTGGGATTCTGTCTTGGCTATTTTGACATTATCCCTACTATACATGGTATATTGTAATTCGTTAGCGCTAATTGCTGACTCTTTGGTGGGTCAAGTGGATTGCTTAGTTCTGCTATTGTCCCAGAAGCCTGTATGGCCATTTATATGCGATATTGTGTATTACATGTTGACTTTTTTGTAGTTGTGTGTTTAATCACACTTCAATTGGTTTTAGAGAAATTGCCTTCTAAGGTATCGGGTTGATGACTTGTTTATTTATTACAAGTTTTGATTTGGTGCATCAGTGGAGAGAAGATGACGAAGTTTATTTTCCTGTACTGTCTAGAAACACTTTGTTCTGTTCCCTGTTGGGTCATCAGATTATGAAGGTGCCATGTCTTTGCCATGTATGACAGTGAGAAGTTTTGAGGCAGACACAACTCATTGCCCAGAGCTATGGTCTTTCCTCCTGTTAGATATAGCGTTGAGTTCCTGCAGGGAGCACGTTGTGCGTCGTTTATTACTCTTGTGTGGTGATAGCGGTCAGAGCAGCTGTCTGGGGGGCACATCCGTGGGTTGGTTACCTGCAAGCTGGTTCCTCCTTCGTGCCAGCGGGCTCTAGTGCATCAATAGCCACCAAAGACTAGGGTAAACAATAGGATTTGGGGAAACTCAAGTGATACACTGATCTGTTTTTACACTGTTAAGTCAGCTATGTAGTCAATGTGCTCATTAGGGCAGTTCAAAGTTTGGGCTACTAATCTGTTCATTTTGGTTGTAGCATTATGGCGTCTATTGAGGATTTTGTCCGTGCTCCTTTTGAAGAGTTGCTTCTGCAGTTTACAGAGGAACAGCTTTTGAAGTTGAGTGAGTATTATCATGTTGGGATTAATGACAAATGTCTCAAGGATACAGTGAGGTCTATTCTGTCATAATTTGCTGTCAGCTGGTATTTAGAAGGCAGAATTGAGTTCAGCTGTATTGTGCTCACGATGTTGCAGCATCTCAGGACCCATGCCAAATCTTTTTAGTTCCCTGAGGGGGAATAGGCGTTGTCGTGCCCTCTTCACAACTGTCTTTGTGTGTTTGGACCTGCTCCACTACAGCCCCGTCGATGAGAATGGGGAAATATCTGCACATCTATCACTCCAGTATTAATGCTAAATTGGTATTATTTTCACCTCTAGGGCCTATTTAATGCCCACCTAACCCTACTATTGCACACACTGTACATAGATTTTTCTTTTGTGTTATTGACTGTACATGTGTAACTGTGTTTTTGTCGCACTGCTTTGCTTTATATTGGCCAGGTCGCAGTTGTAGATGAGAACTTGTTCTCAACTAGCCTACCTGGTTAAATAAAAGTGAAATAAATGGTCAAAACATATTGATACAACAGTAGCTAAGATGGGGAGAAGTCTGTCCATGATAAGGCGCTGCTCTGCCTTCTAGACTGCACTATAAACAAGGCAGGTCCTACAGGCCCTAGTTTCTACCTTCTTAACAACACTATAAACAAGGCAGGTCCTACAGGCCCTAGTTTCTACCTTCTTAACAACACTATCAACAAGGCAGGTCCTACAGGCCCTAGTTTCTACCTTCTTAACAACACTATGAACAAGGCAGGTCCTACAGGCCCTAGTTTCTACCTTCTTAACAACACTATCAACAAGGCAGGTCCTACAGGCCCTAGTTTCTACCTTCTTAACAACACTATAAACAAGGCAGGTCCTACAGGCCCTAGTTTTGTCCCACCTGGACTACTGTTCAGTCCTGTGGTCAGGTGCCACAAAAAAGGACTTTGCAATTGGTTCAGAACAGGGCAGCACGACTGGCCCTTGGATGTACACAGAGAGCAAATATGCATGTCAATCTCTCCTGGCTCAAAGTGGAGGAGAGATTGACTTCATCACTACTTGTATTTGAGAGGTATTGACATGTTGAATGCACCGAGCTGTCTGTCTAAACTACTGGCACACAGCTCGGACACCTATGCATGCCCCCAGAGGTCTCTTCAGTCCCCAAGTCCAGAACAGACTATGGGAGGCGCACAGTACCACATGGAACCATGACTACATGGAACTCTATTCCACATCAAGTAACTCACTCAAGCAGTAAAATTAGATAAAAAAAAAAACATCTTATGGAACAGCGGGGACTGTGAAGTAACACAAACATAGGTTCGCATATGCACTATATATAAACTCAGCAAAAAAGAAACGTCCCTTTTTCAGGACCCTGTCTTTCAAAGATCATTCGTAAAAATCCAAATAACTTCACAGATCTTAATTTAAAAGGGTTTAAACACTGTTTCCCATGCATGTTCAATAAACAATGAATTAACATGCACCCGTGGAACGGTCATTAAGGTCACAGTTATGAAAATGTAGGACAGTAAAGAGGCCTTTCTACTGACTCTAAAAAACACCCAGGGTCCCTGCTCATCTGCGTGAACATGCCTTAGGCATGCTGCAAGGAGGCATGAGGACTGCAGATATGTCCATACTGAGACGCTATTTTTATTTTATTTAACCAGGTAAGCTAGTTGAGAACAAGTTCTCATTTGCAACTGTGACCTGGCCAAGATAAAGCATAGCAGTGTGAACAGACAACACAGAGTTACACATGGAGTAAACAATTAACAAGTCCATAACACAGTAGAAAAAAAGGAGAGTCTATATACATTGTGTGCAAAAGGCATGAGGAGGTAGGCGAATAATTACAATTTTGCAGATTAACACTGGAGTGATAAATGATCAGATGGTCATGTACAGGTAGAGATATTGGTGTGCAAAAGAGCAGAAAAGTTAATAAATAAAAACAGTATGGGGATGAGGTAGGTAAAAATGGGTGGGCTATTTACCGATAGACTATGTACAGCTGCAGCGATCGGTTAGCTGCTCAGATAGCAGATGTTTGAAGTTGGTGAGGGAGATAAAAGTCTCCAACTTCAGCGATTTTTGCAATTCGTTCCAGTCACAGGCAGCAGAGAACTGGAACGAAAGGCGGCCAAATGAGGTGTTGGCTTTAGGGATGATCAGTGAGATACACATGCTGGAGCGCGTGTTACGGGTGGGTGTTGCCATCGTGACCAGTGAACTGAGATAAGGCGGAGCTTTACCTAGCATGGACTTGTAGATGAAGCCAGTGGGTGAGCCAGTGGGTCTGGCGACGAATATGTAGCGAGGGCCAGCCGACTAGAGCATACAGGTCGCAGTGGTGGGTGATATAAGGTGCTTTAGTGACAAAACGGATGGCACTGTGATAAACTGCATCCAGTTTGCTGAGTGTTGGAAGCAATTTTGTAGATGACATCGCCGAAGTCGAGGATCGGTAGGATAATCAGTTTTACTAGGGTAAGTTTGGCGGCGTGAGTGAAGGAGGCTTTGTTGCGGAATAGAAAGCCGACTCTAGATTTGATTTTCGATTGGAGATGTTTGATATGAGTCTGGAAGGAGAGTTTACAGTCTAGCCAGACACCTAGGTACTTATAGATGTCCACATATTCAAGGTCGGAACCATCCAGGGTGGTGATGCTAATCAGGCGTGCTGGTGCAGGCAGTGAACGGTTGAAAAGCATGCATTTGGTTTTACTAGCGTTTAAGAGCTGTTGGAGGCCACGGAAGGATTGTTGGGAGACAGGGGCTATAGGGAGACAGGATGGACAGCTGTGTCAGACCACGTGTAACAACACCCGCACAGGATCGGTACAGCCAAACATCACACCTGCGAGACAGGTACATGGTACTTGCTATGTTCATACAAATATTAACACATGTTAAGTTTGCTGAAAATAAACGCAGTTTACAGTGAGAGTACATTTCTTTGTTTGCTGAGTTTATGTGATAGTGGTGGAGTTGTGGCCTGCGGGCACACAATCAATGTACTGTAATGTTTTTAAAATTGTATAAACTGCCTTAATTTTTCTGGAAGAGTAGCTGCTACCTTGGCCGCAGCTTATGGGGATCCGTAATAAATACACAACGACTTAGATGTCTCAAATTTTGAAGGTTGGTGCAATTGGCATGCTGACTGCAGTCATGTCCAACAGAGCTAAATCTGATTGGCTGGGCCTGGATCCCCAGTGGATGGACCTATGCCCTCCCATGGGTGCGTTCCTGCCCAGTCATGTGAAATCCATAAATTAGAGCCTAATTAATTTTTCAATTGACTGATTTCCTTCTATGATCTGTAACTCAGTAAAATCTTTGAAATTGTTGAATGTGCGTTTCTATTTTTTGTTCAGTATAGTTTGTTGTACTTATTCCTTTCCATAATTAGCATAATATCCATCATGGTTACAGCACTTCATCTTTCAATAGCATTTGATTAAATTCAGTATTGAGTTCGTCATTTAGCCAGGTAAGTTGACTGAGAACACGTTCTCATTAACAGCAACAACCTGGGGAATAGTTACAGGGGAGATGAATGAGCCAATTGTAAATGGGGGATGATTAGGTGGCCATGATGGTATGAGGGACAGATTGGGAATTTAGCCAGGACACCACGGTTAACATCCCTCCTCTTACGATAAGTGCCAATAGATATTTAGTGACGACAGAGAGTCGGGAGGATTGTTGCTTCCATCAATGTAATTGTCTGCATCATTTCATCATCCCCCATATCTTTTTGTTGGTAAATATATACAGTGCCTTGCGAAAGTATTCGGCCCCCTTGAACTTTGCGACCTTTTGCCACATTTCAGGCTTCAAACATAAAGATATAAAACTGTATTTTTTTGTGAAGAATCAACAACAAGTGGGACACAATCATGAAGTGGAACGACATTTATTGGATATTTCAAACTTTTTTAACAAATCAAAAACTGAAAAATTGGGCATGCAAAATCATTCAGCCCCCTTAAGTTAATACTTTGTAGCGCCACCTTTTGCTGCGATTACAGCTGTACGTCGCTTGGGGTATGTCTCTATCAGTTTTGCACATCGAGAGACTGAAATTTTTTCCCATTCCTCCTTGCAAAACAGCTCGAGCTCAGTGAGGTTGGATGGAGAGCATTTGTGAACAGCAGTTTTCAGTTCTTTCCACAGATTCTCGATTGGATTCAGGTCTGGACTTTGACTTGGCCATTCTAACACCTGGATATGTTTATTTTTGAACCATTCCATTGTAGATTTTGCTTTATGTTTTGGATCATTGTCTTGTTGGAAGACAAATCTCCGTCCCAGTCTCAGGTCTTTTGCAGACTCCATCAGGTTTTCTTCCAGAATGGTCCTGTATTTGGCTCCATCCATCTTCCCATCAATTTTAACCATCTTCCCTGTCCCTGCTGAAGAAAAGCAGGCCCAAACCATGATGCTGCCACCACCATGTTTGACAGTGGGGATGGTGTGTTCAGCTGTGTTGCTTTTACGCCAAACATAACATTTTGCATTGTTGCCAAAAAGTTCAATTTTGGTTTCATCTGACCAGAGCACCTTCTTCCACATGTTTGGTGTGTCTCCCAGGTGGCTTGTGGCAAACTTTAAACGACACTTTTTATGGATATCTTTAATGGCTTTCTTCTTGCCACTCTTCCATAAAGGCCAGATTTGTGCAATATACGACTGATTGTTGTCCTATGGACAGAGTCTCCCACCTCAGCTGTAGATCTCTGCAGTTCATCCAGAGTGATCATGGGCCTCTTGGCTGCATCTCTGATCAGTCTTCTCCTTGTATGAGCTGAAAGTTTAGAGGGACGGCCAGGTCTTGGTAGATTTGCAGTGGTCTGATACTCCTCCCATTGCCATATTATCGCTTGCACAGTGCTCCTTGGGATGTTTAAAGCTTGGGAAATCTTTTTGTATCCAAATCCGGCTTTAAACTTTTTCACAACAGTATCTCGGACCTGCCTGGTCTGTTCCTTGTTCTTCATGATGCTCTCTGCGCTTTTGACGGACCTCTGAGACTATCACAGTGCAGGTGCATTTATCTGTAGACTTGATTACACACAGGTGGATTGTATTTATCATCATTAGTCATTTAGGTCAACATTGGATCATTCAGAGATCCTCACTGAACTTCTGGAGAGAGTTTGCTGCACTGAAAGTAGGGGCTGAATAATTTTGCACGCCCAATTTTTCAGTTTTTGATTTGTTAAAAAAGTTTGAAATATCCAATAAATGTCGTTCCACTTCATGATTGTGTCCCACTTATTGTTGATTCTTCACAAAAAATACAGTTTTATATCTTTATGTTTGAAGCCTGAAATGTGGCAAAAGGTCACAAAGTTCAAGGGGGCCGAATACTTTCGCAAGGCACTGTATACCCATATACATACACATATGCATACATACACACATATATACAGTGGGGAGAACAAGTATTTGATACTTTGAACTTGTTCTCAACTTGCCTACCTGGTTAAATAAAGGTTAAATAAATAAATATACTGCAGGTTTTCCTACTTACAAAGCATGTAGAGGTCTGTAATTTTTATCATAGGTACACTTCAACTGTGAGAGACGGAATCTAAAACAAAAATCCAGAAAATCACATTGTATGATTTTTAAGTAATTCATTAGCATTTTATTGCATGACAGTGTATCAAAATCGACAGTGTATCAAATACTTGTTCTACCCACTGTACATACACATACCTATAAGGACATTACATGCCTTTTTAGAATATACCTTTATTATTCCCCAAACCCTACCACCCTTCCCCCAATTAGAGTAAACTAATAAACACTTAGGCTTCTTCCTTCAGATTAAACATCCTTTACACATTTTGCAGACAATCTATTTTACAATAGTTATATTTTGTTTGTTTTTAGTCCTTCCTCTATTTCTGATGTCCATCCAGTTTGATTTCTATTTGTAACTGTGTTATTTCACAAAACTTCTGAACCTATATACATTTTACAATGTATGTTTTACATTGGTTATCTTGTTATTAGTCCCACCCTGCAGCTCCATTCAACCCCTCCCATCTATCTCTCAACATCATCCATTTTGGATTTCTATTTGCCATATACTTTTCAACTGTGCTGTGATACTTGACAAGAGTACTGAACCTTTCTATTCTCATAGCTTTACAGATTGTAAATAAAAAAATGAAATGTGTTTATTAAACATCATTATTATATTATTGATTGATTGACTATGGCTTTTCAAATCTCCCAGTATTGCTATCTGCAGCGTTAGTTCTAGGCAAATGTTGCAATTCTTCAGCCATTCCTGGACTTGTGACCAAAATAAATGACCTAATGACTCTGCCTCCTCACAGCAGAATCTGTAGAGCTGGGAAGATTGTATCCCCCATATACATAACATTCTATTAGTTGCAAGAATGTTGTATAGTAATTTAAATTGAAAGATTTGAAGTTTTGAATCCGGCGTTGTTTTGCCTGTCAATTCATAAACCACGTACAATGGTACATCGAAAATCTCTTCCCAACTATTTTGCAATTTATATGGCACAGCTGTCAGTTTTTTGGTCCTTAAATGAAATTGGTTGTTTTTATTTATCACAACTTTCTGAAATGTTTACTATTTTACACCTCGGGTTACTATACATAAATTTAACCCATCTTATAGTTGATTACCCAAAATTGAAATATTCCAGACATTTATATATAAACTCCAGTTGTACTTTATCAAAAGCCTTTTCAAAATCAGCTATGAAAACCAGGCCTGGTGTCCCCGATATTTCATAATATTCTATTGTTTCCAGTACTTGTCTTATATTATCTCCAATGTATCGTCCATGTAAAACACCTGTCTGATTAGGATGAATAATATCTGACAATACTTTTTTAATTCTATCCGCCAAGCATTTTGCTAGGATTTTTGCATCACAACACTGAAGTGTAAGAGGCCTCCAATTGTTTAAATGGACTGGATCTTTATATATACCACTTGGGTCCTGTTTCAGTAATAATGATATCAGACCTTGTTGTGTGCCTGATAATCTACCATTTACATAGGAGTGGTTAAAACATGCTAATAACGGTCCTCTGAGTATATCAAAAAAAGTTTGGGAAACTTCCACTGGTATGCCATCCAGCCCTGGAGTTTTCCGATCCTTAAAGGCTTTAATTGCATCAAGAAGTTCCTCCTCTGTCATTTGCTTTCACATGAGTCTTTCTGTACAGCTGTTAATTTTACATTATTATTATGATAAGGGAAACATCCATACAATTAGTTTCAGTTAGTGGAGATGGAGACTGAAACAAAAACATATTCTTAAAGAATTTGACTTCCTCTTTCAAAATATAATTTGGTGAATCATGCGTGACTCCATTTGTAACAAGTTTCAATAAAAAAAAAATTGGAAGCATTTCTATATTGAAGACTGAAAAATAATTTGGTGCATTTTTCTCCATATTCCACCCAAATCACTTTATTTTATATAATATATTACACTGGATCTTTTTTGAATTAGTTCCTCCATGTATTTGTGTTATTCTGTGCCTCTAGGTTACAGTTTTTATTGCTATCTAACTGTACTGTTAGTCCTTCAATTTCCTTTGTTAATATGGACTCTTTTGATCTAAATTGCTTTTGTTTTATAGATGAGGATGAGTACTGAATTGCATGGCCTCTAAAGGCACATTTAAAAGTGTCCCATACAGTAAGGGGATCTGCTGTACCGATGTCTGAAAAAGTCAGTTATAAATTATTCTGTCCTAGTTCTAAACAATTTATCATCTAGTAGGCTTTGATTACATTTCCAATATCCTTGCCCACGTGGAAATTCTGTAAGATTAATATATATGCCAGTTACAGTTGAAGTCGGAAGTTTACGTACACTTAGGTTGGAGTCATTAAAACCACTCCACAAATATCTTGTTAAACTATAGTTTTGGCAAGTCAGTTAGGACATCTACTTTGTGCATGACAAGTAATTTTTCAAACAATTGTTTACAGACAGATTATTTAACTTATAATTCACTTTATCACAATTCCAGTGGGTCAGAAGTGTACATACACTAAATTGACTGTGCCTTTAAACAGCTTGGAAAATTCCAGAAAATGATGTCATGGCTTTAGAAGCTTCTGATAGACTAATTGACATAATTTGAGATGTACCTGTGGATGTATTTCAAGGCCTACCTTCAAACTCAATGACTCGTTGCTTAACATCATGGGAAAATCAAAATAAATCAGCCAAGACATCATCCTTGGGAGCAATTTCCAAACGCCTGAATATCACGTTCATCTGTACAAACAATAGTACACAAGTATAAATACCATGGGACCACACAGCCGTCATACCGCTCAGGAAGGAGACGTGTTCTGTCTCCTAGAGATGAACGTACTTTGGTGCGAAAATTGCAAATCAATCCCAGAACAGCAGCAAAGGACCTTGTGAAGATGCTGGAGGAAACAGGTACAAAAGTATCTATATCCACAGTAAAACGAGTCCTTTATCGACATAACCTGTAAGGTGTCTTTTATACTGATAACAAGTTCAAACAGGTGCCATTAATACTGGTAACGAGTGGAGGAGCCTCTTAAAGAAGAAGTTACAGGTCTGTGAGAGCCAGAAATCTTGCTTGTTTGTAGGTGACCAAATACTTATTTTCCACCATAATTTGCAAAGAAATTCATTTAAAATCCTATAATGTGATTTTCTGGATTTTTTTCCCTCATTTTGTCTGTCATAGTTGAAGTGTACCTATGATGAAAATTACAGGCCTCTCATCTTTTTAAGTGGGAGTACTTGCACAATTGGTGGCTGACTAAATACTTTTTTGCCCTACTGTATATCTCAAAAGGTCAGTGTATTTAAGTCTCCATATATCCACTAATTCCAATATATTCATGACATTCCTGTGCCTGAGGGTGATAGTTTGTAGTGCGATTTCCTTTCCGGTCCATAGAGGTATTTAAGACCGTATTAAAATCTCCCACCATAATAATAGAGTCTAGTGTTGCTTGTAGAGTTGATCAATTCTTATATATATTTTCAAAGAAGCTTGGATCATCATTATTCAGGCCGTATAGGTTAATATCTGTTTATTGTCCAATAACATATTTAAAATATTCCATCTACCTTGATGATCTGTTTGGACAATTTGCACATTTCGATCAAAATTGTTGTTAATTAATATTGTCACCCCTTTTGAATTTCTTTGCCCATGGGAGAAATATATTTCACTCCCCAGTCCTTTTTCCACAAAACTTAATCTAAAATTGTTGAATGAGTTTCCTGTAAATAATAGATATTATATTCCTTCTCTTTTAGACAGGTGGCCTCTAAAGGCTGATCATCTTTTCTAATGATCTGCTAAGCCATTACAATTGTAACTGACTATACTTATTTCACCACTTACCATAATGAGACACAATTCTATTTATACAGCTATATAGACACTCATGATGATTGTACCATGATATTTGCATTGCTACTTAGTAAACCTCCAATTGGTCCCCACTATTCCACCCGCTAAAAGCTCTCGAGTTGGGTTGTCATCCCAATGCCCGGCAGACCACCCCCGACCCCTCGTATCCCATAGCCCTGAAAAGACTGGGATCCATCCTTCGAAAAGAGCATCCAGTGCCATTTACAGAACAGAAGTAGATCAACCGCCAAATGCATTTCCATCGCCCTCACCTCGATTTGTACTATATATAGCCATCAAATATATAAAAGAATCCTGTTTCTTATTTTCCATAATTAGCTATTAATATTTGTAGTAATGTAGGCAATTTATGCAAAGGATTTTACCTCTCACCAGTCTCCCCATTACCAAAATTACATTATTATAAGCAATTATTATATTAGCAAACAAGTATTGTGAATCATCCTGTATTGTCCCTATCATCTTTTACTCCAGTTGTGGGATTCAAATGTCATGACGTTGGCCTGGGGGATAGGTTTATGACCATCATAAATACCTCTCCCCCCCTTCTCTTATCAAACCTACTGAGGTTACGTAAAAAAAAACCTTGGTTAACATAGAGAGTCTGGGAATATCAGTATGTGGGGGGAAATGAACTATATTCTGGTAATCCGAACAATTGAACATATGCAGTGGTACTTAATGAATATGATGTCAGTTCGGTTGTCATCGGAGACATTCTCAATGATAAGATTACATAAACTCTACAGTGGAAAGTCTACACATCAGAGTTATCGGATTCACATGGAATTATTGTTCAATTTAAATGTTTGAATATGAAATTATTTGTGATGGGATGAAATGTGATTTTAGCTTCTAAAATGTGAGATTTGGATTTTCATAAGACAGGGCTGCTCAATCAGTGGTCCTCCCCTGTGAAGGGACAAAGGCTATACAACTTTTCATACACACCCTCCTCTTCCTTCCTATATAAGCTCTTGACTACAACACAACTTTCTGTTCCGCGGATTTGAGGATGACGATCCCATGTCAGAATGGTTCAGATAAAACCACAGAACGAAGCCAACATCAGCATGAGCTTTGGTTGCGAATGGTATGAACTTTGAACTCTTATTCACGACAGAAGTGATACCTCCTAGCCGTTGAGTTAGCGACCGCAGCTGCAAACCCAGGACAGGAAGGAACAGACAGAGTATCCCATCTACCACACAACAACGTTACTACAACTTATTGAAGTGATCACCAGAGACATTCTTCAAAGGACTCGGTTTGGCAACACAGTCTTCCATCTACCACCAACCTACTGAAGCGTAGCTCAGAGTAAATATTTATTGCATTTTCCTTTTCCAAATGGGCAGTAATTTAGAAAGCATAAGATACTGTATTTACGATGACACAGCTTCGCCTTTGTTCCAGTCTCCCGCTCTTTCACTCAAACCCCGGCCCTTTTCTTTTGTGTAACAAGCTGTCATATCTGTTCCGCCCGCTAGGGACGTTTCCTATGACGTAAAGAATTATCCAGGTATAATTCCTTCTTTGTATATGTTATTCTGTGTGATTAGTTAGGTATTTAGTAAATACATAATTCAACCCAATTTTGTATTGCTGATTGTTAGCCAGGATTCTTGCAGATAACCAAGAATTTACAACTTTCAGAATATGAGACTGAAGTAAGAAGACGATTAATGTTGACTGCTATTGATCTAAAATATTGCTAAATCTTTAAGAGTCCATTCGGAAGATAACAGCTCTATAAATATTATTTTGTGGTGCCCAACTCTCTAGTTAATTACATTTACCCGATTAGCTCAATCAGGTGATATTAATTACGGAGAAAGTATTTTATAGAATAGCATGTCATAGCAATTAATCCGGCATAGCCAAAGACACGACACGAACATATACCCACACACTCACACACACCCAACCCTTTCCCCCCACACAACCATAGGCTCACATTCTCAACAGTTGCACCATCCCAGAGCCCAACTCAAGAAAGGTCCTGATTTACAAATGCATTTACAGTTGCAGCTGTATGAGAAGGCCTGCAAAACCATGCAAAAAAATGGGCAGAAATTGAGAGATTTTATTAACCATTGTCACATCCTAGATGATGGAGGTCAAATGAACACCTTTTCCCTGAAACACCCACAACACGGTCCCCCGTATTGTCCATATTCCCAAGCATCTCCATGCAGTCAGACTTTTGATTTTGTGCCACCAGGGTCACAATAATATACCCCCTCTCTGAATGTCTGAGTGTGACCCCCTCTCCATGAGTTACTGCAGCTAGTGTTGCCAGCACTGCCACTGCCTGTGTGGGGGCACCCCGCCGGAATCCCCACTGGCTAGGTACAAGGTCGTCAAGGTTCTCATTAGCAGCTTTGAGAATTTCCTTGTATATTATGCTCTCCCTTTAGGGGACTTTGGCTTTGCAGGACCGACCCTGCCAAGCAGGCTCAGAATCTTGAGGGGGCAGTGCTGCTCTTGGTCTCTTGACTGCATTTTGGCTGCATACAGACTGCTTACAGCAGACCCATAAAACAGTTAGGGACTTCTCCTTAGTATCTGGGTCATTCAGGTGGGTGTCTAGGGTATAGGGTTGTGGACCGTTCCATCAATATAGGTTCATAAATAAATAAATTAGATGTATAATTTCTTTTAAAAAATGTGTTCCCCATGATAGGACAATAAATAAATTAAATGTATAATTCATTATAAAAGTATATCCATCATCTGAACAACATTGAAAGCTCTCTCTCACCCCGGCTCACAGCATTACATTGGTTCTGGGATATGCAACCATTTCCTTTCTCACTCACCGCCACACTTTCCCAAACATAGAAGAAACACAACACACCATCCACACATACTGTTCCTTCTGTTTACTGAGTTTTTATCTTCACCGTGTTGAATTAGTGCTTTTGTGTTCCAATTAGTTATATGTGAAGATAGACAGAAAAGCTATATTTTTTGTTGTATTATTACAATCCATAACCGGGCTAGAATTGTTTCATTATTTTCCTCGTCTATAAGAACTTTGTAATGTTTAAAATAGCCATCTTTGTGTCTCTTAACTTTTTAAGTTCATTCACTTCGGTTTCAATCTTATTGACTGTCCCTTTTAGCTTGTTTGCATCTTTCTCCAATGTCGCAGCTTCTTCATCACTCACCTTGAGGCCTTCAAATCTTTTATATCCTTACTGACTAATTCAAGGATACCCATTCAAGTATATTGTCATTTATTGATTTTAACAGATCGGTTTCGACCTTTACCATTCCCGGTGGTGAACATATTAAATCATCTTGTGTCTGTAGAAGAGTCACGTTTTCGCTTTGAAATAGGTTTCCCTGTCTTACTCTCCGTCATGTTTGGGTGTTGCTTGTTTTTGTAATATTTGTCGATACATTTCTCTAGTCTTAAGATTTGTTTTGTGTTGTTATCCAGATTGAAGGTTATCATCCACCAGAGTGTGCAGTGACTTCCGACGCCGACAGAGATGGCCGCCTCGCTTCGCGTTCCTAGGAAACTATGCAGTTTTTTGTTTTTTTTACGTGTTATTTCTTACATTGGTACCCCAGGTCATCTTAGGTTTCATTACATACAGTCGAGAAGAACTACTGAATATAAGAGCAACGTCAACTCACCATCAGTACGACCAAGAATATGACTTTCGCGAAGCGGATCCTGTGTTCTGCCTTTCACCCAGGACAACGGAATGGATCCCAGCCGGGGACCCAAAAAAACGACTTCGTAAAAGGGGGAAACGAAGCGGTCTTCTGGTCAGGCTCCGGAGAAGAGCACATCGCGCGCCACTCCCTAGCATTCTACTCGCCAATGTCCAGTCCCTTGACAACAAGGTTGATGAAATCCGAGCAAGGGTAGCATTCCAGAGGGACATCAGAGACTGTAACGTTCTTTGCTTCACGGAAACATGGCTCACTGGAAAGACGCTATCGGAGTCGGGGGCGTATGCTTCATGGTTAACGAGACGTGGTGTGGCCACAACAACATACAGGAACTCAAGTCCTTCTGTTCACCTGATTTAGAATTCCTCACAATCAAATGTCGACCGCATTATCTACCAAGGGGATTCTCTTCGATTATAATCACAGCCGTATATATTCCCCCCCAAGCAGACACATCGATGGCTCTGAACGAACTTTATTTGACTCTTTGCAAACTGGAATCCATATATCCTGTGGCTGCATTCATTGTAGCTGGGGATTTTAACAAGGCTAATCTGAAAACAAGACTCCCTAAATTGTATCAGCATATCGATTGCACAACCAGGGCTGGAAAAACCTTGGATCATTGCTATTCTAACTTCCGCGACGCATATAAGGCCCTGCCCCGCTCTCCTTTCGGAAAAGCTGGCCACGACTCAATTTTGTTGATCCCTGCCTACAGACAGAAACTAAAACAAGAAGCTCCCGCGCTGAGATCTGTTCAACACTGGTCCGACCAATCTGATTCCACACTCCAAGACTGCTTCCATCACGTGGACTGGGATATGTTTCGTATTGCATCAAACAACAACATTGACGAATACGCTGATTCGCTGATTAGAGACAAAGTAGAATCTCAATTCAACGGCCCAGACACAAGAGGTATGTGGCAGGGTCTACAGTCAATCACGGATTACAAAAAGAAAGCCAGCCCCGTCACGGACCAGGATGTCTTGCTCCCAGGCAGACTAAATAACTTTTTTGCCCGCTTTGAGGACAATACAGTGCCACTGACACGGCCTGCAACCAAAACATGCAGACTCTCCTTCACTGCAGCCGACTCGAGGAAAACATTTAAACGCGTTAACCCTCGCAAGGCTGCCGGCCCAGACAGCATCCCCACCTCAGAGCATGCGCAGACCAGCTGGCTGGTGTGTTTACGGACATATTCAATCAATCCCTATCCCAGTCTGTTGTTCCCACATGCTTCAAGAGGGCCACCATTGTTCCTGTTCCCAAGAAAGCTAAGGTAACTGAGCTAAACGACTACCGCCCCGTAGCACTCACTTCCGTCATCATGAAGTGCTTTGAGAGACTAGTCAAGGACCATATCACCTCCACCCTACCTGACACCCTAGACCCACTCCAATTTGCTTACCGCCCAAATAGGTCCACAGACGATGCAATCTCAACCACACTGCACACTGCCCTAACCCATCTGGACAAGAGGAATACCTATGTGAGAATGCTGTTCATCGACTACAGCTCGGCATTTAACACCATAGTGCCCTCCAAGCTCGTCATCAAGCTCAAGACCCTGGGTCTCGACCCCGCCCTGTGCAACTGGGTACTGGACTTCCTGACGGGCCGCCCCCAGGTGGTGAGGGTAGGCAACAACATCTCCACCCCGCTGATCCTCAACACTTTGGCCCCACAAGGGTGCGTTCTGAGCCCTCTCCTATACTCCCTGTTCACCCACGACTGTGTGGCCACGCACGCCTCCAACTCAATCATCAAGTTTGCGGACGACACAACAGTGGTAGGCTTGATTACCAACAACGACGAGACGGCCTACAGAGAGGAGGTGAGGGCCCTCTGAGTGTGGTGTCAGGAAAATAACCTCACACTCAATGTCAACAACACTAAGGAGATGATTGTGGACTTCAGGAAACAGCAGAGGGAACACCCCCCTATCCACATCGATGGAACAGTAGTGGAGAGGGTAGTAAGTTTTAAGTTCCTCTGTGTACACATCACAGACAAACTGAATTGCTCCACCCACACAGACAGCATCGTGAAGAAGGCGCAGCAGAGCCTCTTCAACCTCAGGAGGCTGAAGAAATTTGGCTTGTCACCAAAAGCACTTACAAACTTCTACAGATGCACAATCGAGAGCATCCTGTCGGGCTGTATCACCGCCTGGTACGGCAACTGCTCCGCCCACAACCGTAAGGCTCTCCAGAGGGTAGTGAGGTCTGCACAATGCATCACCGGGGGCAAACTACCTGCCCTCCAGTTCACCTACACCACCCAATGTCACAGGAAGGCCATAAAGATCATCAAGGACAACAACCACCCGAGCCACTGCCTGTTCATCCCGCTATCATCCAGAAGGCGAGGTCAGTACAGGTGCATCAAAGCTGGGACCGAGAGACTGAAAAACAGCTTCTATCTCAAGGCCATCAGACTGTTAAACAGCCACCACTAACATTGAGTGGCTGCTGCCAACACACTGACTCAACTCCAGCCACTTTAATAATGGGAATTGATGGGAAATGATGTAAAATATATCACTAGCCACTTTAAACAATGCTACCTAATATAATGTTTACATACCCTACATTATTCATCTCATATGTATACGTATATACTGTACTCTATATAATCTATTGCATCTTTATGTAATACATGTATCACTAGCCACTTTAACTATGCCACTTTGTTTACATACTCATCTCATATGTATTTACTGCACTCAATACCATCTACTGTATCTTGCCTATGCCGCTCTGTACCTTCACTCATTCATATATCTTTATGTACATATTCTTTATCCCCTTACACTTGTGTCTATAAGGTAGTAGTTTTGGAATTGTTAGCTAGATTACTTGTTGGTTATTACTGCATTGTCGGAACTAGAAGCACAAGCATTTCGCTACACTCGCATTAACATCTGCTAACCATGTGTATGTGACAAATAAAATTTGATTAGATTTTTAGTGCTAATATTTAGTCTAACATATCGATATTGAATATTACGTTTTTATCTTAAGGTGCCCTACATAACTACTGCTCAGTGTGTTGGCTCCAGTGTGTTGGCTGCGCAGTGTGTTGGCGGCTCTGGTGTGTTGGCTCCGGTGTGTTGGCTGCAAATCAAATCAAATCAAATCAAATCAAAATCAAATCAAATCAAAAATCAAATAAAATACATTTATAAAGCCCTTCGTACATCAGCTGATATCTCAAAGTGCTGTACAGAAACCCAGCCTAAAATCCCAAACAGCAAGCAATGCAGGTGTAGAAGCACGGTGGCTAGGAAAAACTCCAAAACCTAGGAAGAAACCTAGAGAGGAACCAGGCTATGTGGGGTGGCCAGTCTTCTTCTGGCTGTGCCGGGTGGAGATTATAACAGAACATGGCCAAGATGTTCAAATGTTCATAAATGACCAGCATGGTCGAATAATAATAAGGCAGAACAGTTGAAACTGGAGCAGCAGCACGGCCAGGTGGACTGGGGACAGCAAGGAGTCATCATGTCAGGTAGTCCTAAGGCATGGTCCTAGGGCTCAGGTCCTCCGAGAGAGTGAAAGAGAGAATTAGAGAGAGCACACTTAAATTCACACAGGACACCGAATAGGACAGGAGAAGTACTCCAGATATAACAAACTGACCCTAGCCCCCCGACACATAAACTACTGCAGCATAAATACTGGAGGCTCAGACAGTGTGTTGGCTGCACAGTGTGTTGGCTGCGCAGTGTGTTGGCTGCGCAGTGTGTTGGCTGTGAGGTGTGTTGGCTGCGCAGTGTGTTGGCTCTGCTGTGTTGGCTGCGATGTGTGTTGGCTGTGCTGTCTGAGACGAATCAGATCATCCTGATGGAAGATATAATGTCTGGAGTTCATCACACCTTTCTTCTGGACACCTATTTATAGCAAATAAAATAAAACATACACCATTGCTAGAAATCATCATAGTTTACAGTAAGCAGAAAAATAACCAATTCCACCTCATTCCGTGTGCTAAATTCATGTTTAATGTCATAAAAACCTAAATAGATTTTAAGGTATGTCATTTTTATAAAACAATCCTTTAAAGTAAATATTTAACATTTGACTTACACTATATCCTATTTTCTATCTTACATAACAATAACTAGAAACAAGATGACGCAGAAAAACAAATAATAACTAATAATGTTATCTCCGCAGTAAATAACATGTGACTATGTCTACTTGATATTGCTGCCAAACACAAACTAAGGAACAATTCATATCTATATTTATGAAAGATAAAAAGAAATGGACATAATTTATTGTACATATATTTTATATCTTTACTGAACACACTTTGGATTGCACAAAGGATTAGAACTAAAAGATTAACATAGATTAATTTAGATTTAGTTTGCTCATTATAATACACTTCTTGTCATTTGTATAATGTTAGAGATTAATTTACAGTTTTTTAGACTCAACCAACATGTCTTTGATTCCAGTGATTGACATCGGGTGCCTTGCAAAAGTACTCATAACCCTTGGATTTTTTCACATTTTATTGTTACAAAGTGGGATTAAAATGCATTTAATTGTAATTTTTTTGTCAGCAGTCAACACAAAATATTCTGTAAAGTCAAAGTGAAAGACTTATTTTTAAGCTCCATGAATGTTAGAAACACATTTGGCAGTGATTACAGCTGGGTCAGTCTCCAAAAGCTGTCTTTCTGGTACATCTGCCCCTGTCACACCCTCTACTTCTCACTTTCTGGGTAAGTTTCCAAGAGCTTCGCACACCTGGATTGTGCAATAATAATTGTGCCCGTTATTCTTTTCCTAATTCTTCAAATCTTGCCATAGATTTTTAAGCAGAATTAAGTCAAAACTGTAACTTGGCCAATATTCACTGACTTCTTACTAAGCAACTCCAGTCTATATTTGGCCTTCTGTTTTAGGTTATTGTCCTGCTGCAAGATTAATTTCTCTCCCAGTGTCTGGTGGAAAGCAGACCGAAGCAGGTTTTCCTGTAGGATTTTGCCTGTGCTTAGCTCTATTCCATTTATTTTTATCCTAAAAACTCCCTTGTCCTTGCCAAAGACAAGCATACCCATAACATAATGCAAACACAACCATGTTTGAAAATAAGGAGGCAGTTACTCAGTGTTGGATTTGTATTTAGGCCAAAAAATGAATCCCTTTGCCTTGTTTTTTGTTGTTACATTATTACTTTAGTGCCTTGAAACAAAACATATTTTGGAATATATATATCTTTTTTTGTATTCTTATTTTCTGTTCCTCAGTTTTCTCATCGCAGCCATCGAACTCTAACTGTTTTAAAATCACCAATGGCCTCATGGTAACATCCCTGAGCAGTTTCACTCCTGTCCTGCAGCTCAGTTCAGAAGTCCAACTTTATCTGTGATGTGTCTGAGTGGTTTAATACATAATACACAGAATAATAATTAACATGACCATGTTTAAAGAGATATTCAATGTCTGATTTATTGTTAGCCATTCACTGTGGTTCTTTATGAGGCTTTCCAAAATCTCCCTGGTTTTTGTAGTTGAATCTGTGCTTGAAATTCAATAGTTGACTAAGGGACCTTACAGATGTATGTATGGGAGACAGAGGAAGGGTTAGCCATTCACTACTAGACTAAGGGACCTTACAGATGTATGTATGGAGGACAGAGGAAGGGTTAGCCATTCACTACTAGACTAAGGGACCTTACAGATGTATGTATGGGGGACAGAGGAAGGGTTAGCCATTCAAAAATCATGTCAACCCCTATGATTTCACACAGAGTTAGTCCATGTGATTTGCTAAGACAAATTTTACTCCTGAACTAATTTAGGCCAGAACAAAGGGGCTGAAAACTTACTTAACATATATTTAGTTATCACATTTTTATTACACTTTGACAGACTGTTTTGAGTAGATTGTTGACAATGAAATACATTTTAATCTCACATTGTAACACAAAATGTGAAGAAATCGAGGGGTCTAAATACTTTTGCCACGCACTGTACATTACATGAGGTGATAGAATCCCAGAGCCTTTATCCTTCTGCCTTGGAGGCAGTCTAGTGTGTGAAGAGGAAAAGCAACATTTATGCAGCGGACAGAGTACCATCTGTCTTTATTATTGTCAGTGTTTTGAGAGTTTGGGGAAATAACTCTCAAGGGCATGTGTGTCCTTGAGAGCAGAACTGTAACATCAGTACTACCCCATACACCTCATGTCATATCTCACAATATCGCCAGTTTATCTCTGCTCCATGATCACTGTCATGTTGTCATTCCAGAAAATAAGTATTTTAACTTGGAGTGTTTGATCATTCCCCTCTCTAACAAATGTTAATGGAATACATTAGCGTGTCTAGTTTGAGAAACAGATGCCTCACAAGTCCTCAACTGTCTGTTTCTCAAACTAGACACTCTGATGTACTTGTCCTCTTGCTCAGTGGGGCCTCCCACTCCTCTTTCTTTTCTGGTTAGGCGCCAGTTTGCACCGTTCTGTGAAGGGAATAGGAAACAGCATTGTACGAGATCTTCAGTTTCTTGGCAAGTTCTCGCCTTCATTTCTCAGAACAAGAATAGACTTGTTTCTGGCCATTTTGAGCCTGTAATCGAACGCACAAATGCTGATGCTCCAGATACACAACTGGTCTAAAGGCAGCCAGTTTTATTGCTTCTTTAATCAGAAGAACAGTTTTCAGCTGTGCTAACATAATTGCAAAAGGATTTTCTAATGATCAATTAGCCTTTTAAAATGATAAACTTGGATTAGCTAACACAACGTGCCATTGGAACACAGGAGTGATGGTTGCTGATAATGTGCCTCTGTTCCATTAAAAATCTGCAGTTTCCAGCTACAATAGTCATTTACAACATTAACCATGTCTACACTGTATTTCTGATCAATTTGATGTTATGTTAATGGACAAAAATATGTGCTTTTCTTTCAAAAACAAGGACATTTCTAAGTGACCAAAACTTTTGAACTGTATATCTGTCCTGTACCTGTACCTGTTATCAGACACCTCTCCCATAACTCCTGTACCTTCTATTGTTATCAGACACCTCTCCCATAACTCCTGTACCTTCTATTGTTATCAGAGACACCTCTCCTATAACTCCTGTATCTTCTATTGTTATCAGACACCTCTCCCATAACTCCTGTATCTTCTATTGTTATCAGAAACCTCTCCCATAACTCCTGTACCTTCTATTGTTATCAGAGACACCTCTCCTATAACTCCTGTATTTTCTATTGTTATCAGACACCTCTCCTATAACTCCTGTACCTTCTATTGTTATCAGACACCTCTCCTATAACTCCTGTATCTTCTATTGTTATCAGAAACCTCTCCCATAACTCCTGTACCTTCTATTGTTATCAGACACCTTTCCTATAACTCCTGTACCTTCTATTGTTATCAGACACCTCTCCTATAACTCCTGTACCTTCTATTGTTATCAGACACCTCTCCTATAACTCCTTTATCTTCTATTGTTATCAGACACCTCTCCCATAACTCCTGTATCTTCTATTGTTACCAGACACCTCTCCTATAACTCCTGTATCTTATATTGTTTTCAGACTCCTCTCCTATATCTTCTATTGTTATCAGACACCTCTCCCATAACTCCTGTATCTTCTATTGTTATCAGACCACTCTCCTATAACTCATGTTGTTATATACAGTTGAAGTTGGAAGTTTACATGTCCTTGGAGGTTGGAGTCATTAAAACTAATTTTTCAACCACTCCACAAATTTCTTGTTAACTAACTATAGTTTTGGCAAGTCGGTTAGGACATCTACTTTGTGCATGACACAAGTAATTTTTCCAACAATTGTTTACAGACAGACAGATTATTTCACTTATAATTCACTGTATCACAATTCCAGTGGGTCAGAAGTGTACATACACTAAATTGACTGTGCATTTAAACAGCTTGGAAAATTCCAGAAAATTATGCCATGGCTTTAGAAGCTTCTGATAGGCTAATTGACATAATTTGAGTCAATTTTAGGTGTACCTGTGGATGTATTTCAAGGACAACCTTCAAACTCTTTGCTTGACATCATGGGAAAAAAAATTAAAATCAGCCAAGACCTCAGAAAACAATTGTTTACCTCCACAAGTCTGGTTCATCCTTGGGAGCAATCTCCAAATGCCTGAAGGTACCACGTTCATCTGTACAAACAATAGTACACAAGTATAAACACCATGGGACCATGTAGCCGTCATACTGCACAGGAAGGAGACGCGTTCTGTCTCCTAGAGATTAACGTACTTTGGTGCGAAAATTGCAAATCAATCCCAGCACAACATCAAAGGACCTTGTGAAGATGCTGGAGGAAACAGGTACAAAAGTATCTATAGCCACAGTAAAACGAGTCCTATATAGACATAACCTGAAAGGTCAATCAGCAAAGAAAAGCCACTGCTCCAAAACTGACATTAAAAATCCAGACTATGGTTTGCAACTTCATATGGGGACAAAGATCGTACTTTTTGGAGAAATGTCCTCTAGTCTGATGAAACAAAAATAGAACTGATTGGCCGTAATGACCATCGTTATGTTTGGAGGGAAAAGGGGGAGGTTTGCAAGCCGAAGAACACCATCCCAACTGTGAAGCACGAGAGTAGCAGCATCATGTTGTGGGGGTGCTTTGCTGCAGGAGGGACTGGTGCACTTCACAAAATAGATGGCTTCATGAGGACAATGATGTGGATATATTGAAGCAACATCTCAAGACATCAGTCAGGAAGTTAAAGCTTGGTCGCAAATGGGTCTTCCAAATGGACAATGACACCAAGCATACTTCCAAAGTTGTGGCAAAATGGCTTAAGGACAACAAAGTCAAGGTATTGGAGTGGCCGTCAATCCTATAGAAAATTTGTGGGCAGAACTTAGAGTGTGTGCGAGCAAGGAGGTCTTACAAACCTGACTCAGGTCAAAATTCACCCGACTTAGTGCGGGAAGCTTGTGGAAGGATATCCGAAACGTTTGACCCAAGTTAAACAATTTAAAGGCAATGCTATCAAAAACTAATTGAGTGTCTGTAAACTTCTGACCTACTGGAATGTGATGAAATAAATGAAAGCTGAAATAAATCACTCTAATATTATTCTGACATTTCACATTCTTAAAATAAAGTGGTGATCCTAACTGACCTAAGACGGGGAATTTTTACTAGGAGTAAATGTCAGGAATTGTGAAAAACTGAGTTTGGCTAAGGTGTATGTAAATTTCAACTGTATATGTGATTAAAATGTGATTTGAGAAGTGATTTGACATTGACATTGTTGTACAGATCTGCAGGGTGTCATGTAGTAGTGAGAGTCTATGGTCTACCCCATTACCACACACCTGGACTGTTCTAATGGACTGGGATTTACTAAGAACACATTGTGGGGATGAGGAGGAGGAACAGAAGGATTGGCTTGGCCAATCGAACCAGGGTTGGTCATATTGTGGTCAAACTAACAGAACGGTCGGCTAGGGTTGGTCATATTGTGGATAAACTAACAGAACGGTCCGATAGGGTTGGTCATATTGTGGTCAAACTAACAGAATGGTCGACCAGGGTTGGTCATATTGTGGTCAAACTAACAGAATGGTCGACCAGGGTTGGCCATATTGTGGTCAAACTAACAGAACGGTCGGCCAGGGTTGGTCATATTGTGGTCAAACTAACAGAACGTTCGGCCAGGGTTGGTCATATTGTATTAAAACTAAGAGAATGGTAGGCCATATTGTGGTCAAACTAACAGAACGGTTGGCCCCAACGGTCAACCGGAACAGAAGCAGGGTTGGTTATAAACTTTTTCTTTTCAAAAGTCAAACAGGGTTGGTCATACTTGGTCAAACTAACAGGTACATGCTACAGACGGGATCAGCCAGTGGAGGAGTAGGGAGTGTCATTATGGTAGTTGTAGTCCGGCAGACCTTCAGCCAGTGGAGGAGTAGGGAGTGTCATTATGGTAGTTGTAGTCCGGCAGACCTTCAGCCAGTGGAGGAGTAGGGAGTGTCATTATGGTAGTTGTAGTCCGGCAGACCTTCAGCCAGTGAGGAGTAGGGAGTGTCATTATGGTAGTTGTAGTCCGGCAGACCTTCAGCCAGTGGAGGAGTAGGGAGTGTCATTATGGTAGTTGTAGTCCGGCAGACCTTCAGCCAGTGGAAGAGTAGGGAGTGTCATTATGGTAGCTGTAGTCCAGGGCAGACCTTCAGCCAGTGGAAGAGTAGGGAGTGTCATTATGGTAGCTGTAGTCTCGCAGACCTTCAGCCAGTAGAGGAGTAGGGAGTGTCATTATGGTAGTTGTAGTCCGGGCAGACCTTCAGCCAGTGGAGGAGTAGGGAGTGTCCTTATGGTAGTTGTAGTCCGGCAGACCTTCAGCCAGTGGAAGAGTAGGGAGTGTCACTATGGTAGTTGTAGTCCGGGCAGACCTTCTGCGCCAGTTTGTAGTCCACACTGTAGAAGGCGATGTAGATGCAGATGACTTTAAAGGGCTTAGAGCAGAGCCAGGAAACGTGGCTCTGTGTCTGTTCCTGGTAACACACCTTGGAGGAGTCGAAGCTGCACAGAGCCGTCTTCTTGTTGCGGTCGGTCTTCTCATACTCGATACGACAGTTGAAAGCTTTAGAGTCTTTGGTCTCCAGTGTGGAATGCTGAGATATCTCAAAATCCACCACTTTAGACGGCGGCACCAGACTCACCGACACGTTCCCCAGGCCAGTGGAGTTATGGCGGAAGTAAACACTGAACGTTCCGTTACCGTGGTCCACGATCTTCCCGGTGATCAGCAGGTTGAGTTTGACAGTCTTAATGTTGGAATGGAAGTCTCCCCAGCCAAACATCTTCTTAAACTTGCCTGTCTTGATGATGGGTCGTCGCTTGGTTCTTGCCTGGCTGGCCTGAACATCTGTCTGGTTGGATAACCAATCCCAGAAGTCCTCCATGCTCTCTAGGTATGTCATCTCCCTGATGGGGTTGCGTTTAAGGCTGGGGGTCCCGACGGACCCGGGGGCTCCAGGGACCCCCCTAGCGAACAGCCTCAGGGGCTTGAGAACTCTGGGATTGGCCCCGGCTCCGCTGGGGGAGAACTCCTCCTCATGGTCCCCCTCCCCCCACTCTATCAGCTCTGTCTCTGCTGCTGTTTGGAACTGCTGTTTGGCTTTCCTGCACCACACCTACAGAGAAACAAAGAAAAAGACACACAGAGGGAAAGGTTAGAGGACATGAACTCTGCCATATTATTCCAGATAGCATAGTAACTGGATGCATACAGATGTAGGATCTTAATTTGATCACTCTTTTGTTGCTGAGAATTTTCCTGAAGAGCAGGAAATGCAAACGTAGTGTATTTTAGTTTTTAAAAAGATTCAAAAGTTTATATCCTTAAAAAATACAGGAAATCCAATTTTTAACTCCACTGCCCCTTTAATCAAGCAGCTGACCTATTACGTGAAACTTTAGTTCTGAGCGTCAGTATCATCAAGATGGTGCCGACAGAGAGGGCTGCCTCGCTTCTAATCCTTAGGAAACTTTGCAGTATTTCATTTTTTAGAACTTATTTCTTACATTGTTAGCCCAGAAAATCTTAAGTGTTTTTATATACAGCCGGGAAGAACTATTGGATATCAGCAGCACGACCAGGAATACGACTTTCCCGAAGCGTATCCTTTGTCCGAACCACCCAGGGCATTTGAACTGATTCCAGAGGCTGACCCAAAACAACATTGCCAGGGAGAAGAGGAAGACAGAGCGGTCTTCTGGTCAGACTTCAGAGGCTTGTACACCACCCACCGCTTCCGAGTATATTACTCACTAATGTCCAGTCTCTAGATAACAAGGTCGATGAAATGAGGGCAAGGGTTGCTTTCCAGAGAGACATCAGGGGTTGTAACATACTCTGTTTCACGGAAACATGGCTCTCTCGGTATGTATATGCTGTTGGAGTCTGTACAGCCACCTAGATTCTTTGTGCATCGCGCCGACAGGAATAAACATCTCTCTGGGAAGAAGAAGGGCAGGGGTATATGTTTCATGATTAACGACTCGTGGTGTAATTGTAACAACATACAGGAACTCAAGTCCCTCTGTTCACCTGACCAAGAATTCCTCACAATCAAAATCCGACCGTATTATCTTCCAAGAAAATTATCTTCGGTTATTGTCACAGCCATGTATATCCCCCCTCAAGCTGATACCACGATGGCCCTCAAGGAACTTCACTGGACTTTATGCAAACTGGAAACCATATATCCTGAGGCTGCATTTATTGTAGCTGGGGATTTTAACAAGGCAAATTTGAGAACAAGGATACTGAAATTCTATCAACATATCAACTGTAGCACTCGCGCTGGAAAAATACTGGATCACTGCTACTCTAACTTCCTCAATGCATACAAGGTCCTCCCCACCCTCCTTTCGGCATATCTGAACACGACTCCATTTTGCTCCTACCTTCCTATAGGCAGAAACTCAAACAGGAAGTAGCCGTGCTAAGGACTATTCAACTTTGGTCTGACCAATCGGAATCCACGGTTCAAGGTTGTTTTGATCAAGCGGACTGGGATATGTTCCGGGTTGCCTCAGAGAATAATATTGATGTAAATCAAATCAAAATCAAATAAAAGATCAAATCAAATCAAATGTATTTGTCACATACACATGGTTAGCAGATGTTAATGCAAGTGTAGCGAAATGCTTGTGCTTCTAGTTCCGACAATGCAGTAATAACCAATGAGTAATCTAACTAACAATTCCAAAACTACCACCTTATACACACAAGTGTAAAGGGATAAAGAATATGTACATAAAGACATATGAATGAGTGATGGTACAGAGCGGCATAGGCAAGATGCAGTAGATGGTATCAAGTACAGTATATACATATGAGATGAGTAATGTAGGGTATGTAAACAAAGTGGCATAGTTTAAAGTGGCTAGTGATACATGTGTTACATAAAGATGCAGTAGATGATATAGAGTACAGTATATACGTATACATATGAGTTGAATAATGTAGGGTATGTAAACATTATATTAAGTAGCATTGTTTAAAGTGGCTAGTGATATATTTTACATCAATTCCCATTATTAAAGTGGCTGGAGTTGAGTCAGTGTGTTGGCAGCAGCCACTCAATGTTAGTGGTGGCTGTTTAACAGTCTGATGGCCTTGAGATAGAAGCTGTTTTTCAGTCTCTCGGTCCCAGCTTTGATGCACCTGTACTGACCTCGCCTTCTGGATGATAGCGGGGTGAACAGGCAGTGGCTCGGGTGGTTGTTGTCCTTGATGATCTTTATGGCCTTCCTGTGACATCGGGTGGTGTAGGTGTCCTGGAGGGCAGGTAGTTTGCCCCCGGTGATGCGTTGTGCAGACCTCACTACCCTCTGGAGAGCCTTACGGTTGTGGGCGGAGCAGTTGCCGTACCAGGCGGTGATACAGCCCGACAGGATGCTCTCGATTGTGCATCTGTAGAAGCTTTTGGTGACAAGCCAAATTTCTTCAGCCTCCTGAGGTTGAAGAGGCACTGCTGCGCCTTCTTCACAATGCTGTCTGTGTGGGTGGACGATGCTGTCTGTGATGTGTACACAGAGGAACTTAAAACTTACTACCCTCTCCACTACTGTCCCATCGATGTGGATAGGGGGGTGTTCCCTCTGCTGTTTCCTGAAGTCCACAATCATCTCCTTAGTTTTGTTGACGTTGAGTGTGAGGTTATTTTCCTGACACCACACTCAGAGGGCCCTCACCTCCTCTCTGTAGGCCGTCTCGTCGTTGTTGGTAATCAAGCCTACCACTGTAGTGTCGTCGCAAACTTGATGATTGAGTTGGAGGCGTGCGTGGCCATGCAGTCGTGGGTGAACAGGGAGTACAGGAGAGGGCTCAGAACGCACCCTTGTGGGGCCCCAGTGTTGAGGATCAGCGGGGTGGAGATGTTGTTACCTACCCTCACCACCTGGGGGCGGCCCGTCAGGAAGTCCAGTACCCAGTTGCACAGGTCTGTTCAATGCTGGTCCGACCAATCTGATTCCAAAGCTCCAAGACTGCTTCCATCACGTGGACTGGGATATGTTGCGTCAAACAACAACATTGACGAATACGCTGATTCGTTGAGTGAGTTTATAAGGAAGTGTATAGGAGATGTTGTCACTACTGTGACCATTAAAAGGAACACCAGCCACGTCACCGACACCAACATCTTGCTTCCAGACAAACTAAACACCTCGCCCGCTTTGAGGAAAATACAGTTCCACCGATGCAGCCCGCTACCAAGGACTGTGGGCTCTCCTTCTCCGTGGCCGACGTGAGTAAGACATTTAAACATGTTAACCCTCACAAGGCTGCTGGCCCAGATGGCATCCCCAGCCGCGTCCTCAGAGCATGCACAGAACAGCTGGCTGAAGTGTTTACGGACATGTTCAATCTCTCCCTATCCAAGTCTACTGTCCCCATATGCTTCAGTATGGCCACCATTGTTCCTGTACCCAAGAATGCAAAGGTAACTGAACTAAATGACTATCGCCCCGTAGCACTCACATCATGAAGTGCTTTGAGACTAGTCAAGGATCATATCACCTCCACCTTACCTATCAGTTTGATGTTCCTCTGCGTATACATTACTAACAAACTGAAATGGTCCACCCACACAGACTGTGGTGAAGAAGGCTCAACAGCACCTCTTCAACCTCAGGAGGTGGAAGAAATGTGGCTTGTCACCTAAAAACCCTTACAAACGTTTACAGATGCACAATTGAGAACATCCTGTCGGGCTGTATCACCACCTGGTACGGCAACTGCACCGCCCTCAACCTCAAGGCTCTCCAAAGGGTGGTGCGGTCTGCACAACGCTACTTACCTGCCCTCCAGGACACCTACAGCACCCAATGTCACAGGAAGGCCAAAAAGATCATCAAGGACAACAACCACCCGAGCCACTGCCTGTTCACCCCGCTACCAGAAGGCGAGGTCAGTACAGGTGCATCCAACCCGGTGATCGAGAGACTGAAAAACAGCTTCTATCTCAAGGCCATTAGACTGTTAGACAGCCATCACTAACATAGAGACGCTGCTGCCTACATACAGACTTGAAATCATTGGCCACTTTAATGAATTGATCACTAGTCACTTTAATAATGCCACTTTAATAATGGTTGCATATCTTGCATTACTCATCTCATATGTATATACTGTATTTTATACCATCTTGCCTATGCCTCATTATTCATCCATATATTTATATATTCTTATTCCATTCCTTTACTTAGATTTGTGTGTATTAGGTAGTTGTTGTGGAATTGTTAGATGACTTGTTAGATATTGCTGCACTGTCGAAACTAGAAGCACAAGCATTTCGCTACACTTGCAATAACATCTGCTAACCGTGTGTATGTGACCAATACATTTTGATTCAATTTGATTTGAGAGCGCTCAGGACCTCAGGCTGGGACGAAGATTCCCCTTCCAACAGGATAACAACCCGAAGCACACAGCCAGACAACGCAGGAGTGGCTTCGGGACAATTCTTTGAATGTCTTTGAGTGGCCTAGCCAGATCCAGATCAAACATCTTTGGAGAAGCCTGAAAACTGAAAATAGCTGTGCAGCAATGCTCCCCATCCAACCTGACAGAGCTTGAGAGGATCTGCAGAGAAGAATGGGAAGAACTCCCCAAATACAGGTGTGCCATGCTTGTAGCATCATACCCAAGAAGACTCCAGGCTTAAATATCTGCCAAAGGTGCTTTAACAAAGTACTGAGTAAAGGATCTGAATTCTTATGAAAATGTGATTTCATTTTTTTTTATATACATTTGCAAAAATTTCAAAAAATCTGTTTTTGCTTTGTCATTATGGGTGTAGATTGATGAGGGAAACGTTTGTTTTTTTAATCAATTTTAGAATAAGGCTGTAACGTAATAAAATGTGGAAAAAGTCAAGGGGTCCGAATACTTTCTGAATGCACTGTACATATGTATATTGAGAAGAGTGTGGGGCCTAGGGTTGAGCCTTGGTGTACTCCCTTGGTGACAGGCAGTAGCTGAGATAGCAGATGTTCGGACTTTAAACATTGCACTCTTTGAGAGGGGTAGTTTGCAAACCAGGCCAAAGGTCCCTCAGAGACACCAATACTCCTTAGCCGGCCCACAAGAATGAAATGGTGTACTGTATCAGAAGCTTTGGCCAAGTCAATAAAAATAGCAGCACAACATTGCTTAGAATCAAGGGCAATGGTGACATCATTAAGGACCTTTAAGGTTGCAGTGATACATCCATAACCTGAGCAGAAACCAGATTGCATACCAGAGAGAATACTATAGACATCAAGAAAGCCAGTCAGCTGATTATTGGCAAGTTTTTCCAACACTTTTGATAAACAGGGAAAAATAGAAATAGGCCTATGACAATTAGGATCAGCTTGATCTCCCCTTTAAATAAAGGACGAACCGTGGCTGCCTTCCAAGCAATGGGAACCTCCCCAGAAAGGAGAGATCGGTTAAAAGGTTGGAGATAGGCTTGGCGATGATATGGGCAACCTTAAAGAAGGAAGGGTTTAAACCATCTGACCCAGATATTTTGGAGAGGGTCAAGTTTCAGGAGCTCCTTAATCACCTCATACTCAGTGACTGCCTGCAGGGAGAATCTTTGTAGCAGTGCACAGGAAAAAGAGAGAGAAGCATCAGGGACAGTCGCATTAGAATGGGTGCGAGATGAGGAAATGTTGGATAGGCAAGGAGGCATGGAATCCTGACTTAATGAAGTGGTGATTAAAGAGCTCAGCCATGTGCTTCTTGTCAGTAACAACCACATCATCAACTTCTAGGGACATGGGCAGCTGTGAGGAGGAGGATTTATTCTCCAGGTCTTTCAACGTTATCCAGAACTTCTTGGGGTTAGACCCACAGAGAGAGAACTGCTCCTTAAAGTAACTAACTTTAGCCTTCTGGATAGCCTGAGTGCACGTATTTCTCATTTGCCTGAACGAGAGCCAGTCAGACTGAGTATGCGTGTGCCGAGCCTTTCGCGAAATGCAATTCTTGAGGTGGAGTAACTCTGCAAGATCACGGTCGAACCAGGGGCTGAACCTGTTTTTAATTCTCATTTTATTCATGGGGGTGTGTTAACAATACCACTGAAAATATAAAAAAAAGAAGGTCCAAGCGTCTTCGACAGAGGGGATCAAGGTGATTCTATACCATTTTATAGAGGCCAGTTCATGAGGGAAGGCTGGCTCAGTAAAGTTTTTTAGCAAGCGTCTATGACAATTCAGGACAGGTCGTTTCACTGAGCAGCCATTACGAACACAGGCTGTAAAAACAGTGATCAAGGTCATTCCAGAAAACACCAGACTGATACCTGTTAGGATTGTTTGTGAGGATAACATCAAGAAGAGTAGCCTTTTCTGGGTGTTAAAAATATACCTTGTGGGATTGGTAATAATCTGAGAACGATGTATGGTGTCCCATTGCTTTAGGACTTGGTTAGGAAAGCAAAGGCTAGCTTTTTTAAACAGACATTTGCATCCTGTAGCACAAACTCCAAAACGTTCTGGGACACTGCTAAGTCCATGGAGAATAAGAGCTCCTCCTCCCAGCTGCCCACTCCACTGAGGCTCGGTAACACTGTCACCACCGATAATCGAGAATTTCAATAAGCATTTTTCTACGGCTGGCCATGCTTTCCACCTGGCTACCCCTACCCCGGTCAACAGCTCTGCACCCCCCACATCAACTTGCCCAAGCCTCCCCATTTCTCCTTCACCCAAATCCAGATAGCGGATGTTCTTAAAGAGCGGCAAAATCTGGACCCCTATAAATCAGCCGGGCTAGACAATCTGGACCCTCTCTTTCTAAAATGATTCCCGCAATTGTTGCAACCCCTATTACGAGCATGTTCAACCTCGCTTTCGTATCGTCTGAGATTCCCAAAGATTGGAAAGCTGCTGCCGTCATCCCCCTCTTCAAAGGGGGAGACACTCCAGACCCAAACTGTTGCATGGATTCAAAATGGTAGGTGATCTGTTTGTTAACTTGGCTTTCGAAGACCTTAGAAAGGCAGGGTCGGATAGATATAGGTCTGTAACAGTTATATAGCATGTTATATAGCATGTTAATGTAGACCATGCCTGTCCCCATAGCTCTGCTATATATGTTCATGTAGACCGTGCCTGTCCCCATAGCTCTGCTATATATGTTCATGTGGACCATGCCTGTCCCCATAGCTCTGCGATATATGTTCATGTGGACCATGCCTGTCCCCATAGCTCTGCTATATATGTTCATGTAGACTATGCCTGTTCCCATAGCTCTGCTATATATGTTCATGTGGACCATGCCTGTCCCCATAGGTCTGCTATGTGAAATTCAACTTTATCGATACAGATTAATTCCAACCATTTATAAATAATGACAGTTATAATTGTAATTGTATTAAATATACTTCTACTGTATAGCCTATACTCATCCTGAATGTGTTATTTCTCTATAGCACAGTCACAGTGGCGCCAGTCTTTATTTATCTATAGCACAGTCACAGTGGGGCCAGTCTTTATTTCTCTATAGCACAGTCACAGTGGGGCCAGTCTTTATTTCTCTATAGCACAGTCACAGTGGCGCCAGTCTTTATTTATCTATAGCACAGTTACAGTGGGGCCAGTCTTTATTTCTCTATAGCACAGTCACAGTGTGGCTAGTCTTTATTTCTCTATAGCACAGTCACAGTGGGGCCAGTCTTTATTTCTCTATAGCACAGTCACAGTGGGGCCAGTCTTTATTTCTCTATAGCACAGTCACAGTGGGGCCAGTCTTTATTTCTCTATAGCACAGTCACAGTGTGGCCAGTCTTTATTTCTCTATAGCACAGTCACAGTGGCGCCAGTCTTTATTTCTCTATAGCACAGTCACAGTGTGGCCAGTCTTTATTTCTCTATAGCACAGTCACAGTGTGGCCAGTCTTTATTTCTCTATAGCACAGTCACAGTGGGGCCAGTCTTTATTCCTCTATAGCACAGTCACAGTGGGGCCAGTCTTTATTTCTCTATAGCACAGTCACAGTGGGGGCAGTCTTTATTTTTCTATATGAATACATTGAATAGAGACTTTTTTATTTTGGAGGTGGTGTGTAAAAACATTGTCAAGTATGCTTTAAAATAATGTACTGATTTGAAACTTAACTCCTATTTAATGTCACCTGCATGAACATATTTTTTATGTATTTGCCATGTCTTGCAAAGTGTTTTGACAGTTGATTTATTTAGCAGATAAATCATACTAATCAGATCCTAAACTATCTTTGAAAAGATTGCATTAAATTAACAAAATAATGTAATTTGTGACTGTAGGCTATTCCTCATACCCGAGAAAAAACAGTTTAGTTTATATTAAAGAACTCACATGATATAGGAGGAAAATGAACAGGAATGATCTTGGTGTTTTCATGGTTGTTCTCTGCTCTCAGACTTTATTTAGGATGAATGGCCATGGAATCCCCTTCGGAATGTTTTGGGAAAAGAGGATGCCATTGCTGCCATCAGCTGTGGAGGATACACAGACAAACACTTTGTAGATATAGAATCATAATATCATTAAACCACATGGCATTTCATATGTATCCCGGCATTACTGTCAATCATAACGTTCATGGTATAATAAGCACAAACACTAAAGTATTCTGAGTTTGAATGCTTATGCTTATAAATACATTTTGAGTAAAAATATGCTTGCAATATTTGTTGTAAACTGTGTATGAATAAGCTACATGCATTACTATAAAGACATTAAAATTGCACCTTACCTTTTTCTCAATGCAGTAGGCTAGGCTCTCTCCGTCAGTTCGGAACAGACAGTGAATCCATCCTCTCCATGCACTTCGGGCAAGCAGTCTCCTCAGTCACCACAGTGCTCAGACTTAACTGGGTTTATTGTTCTGAAGCAGAAACCTATTTTCTATCTGGGAAAAAACAGAGAATTCTGCCCAAATACATTTCCAGTGACTGTATTCAGTGTCTTGATTGAGACAAATCAGCCTTAAAGCCGATTTGCATCTGCTTAAAAGAAATATATGTATATATATATTTGCCCAAGCAGCAATGTCATAATGCCATTACACATTGTCTTGGTGAAATTATGTTTTTCAGCAGAGAACAACCCGGTGTTGCACTGAAGAACCTAGAACCTACTTACTACTGCAATCTGGAGTGCGCGGTTTGTGGATATGCTCTCCTCTGTAGTTGTCACAATGTACTATCTGCCCCATGTTCCGAGGTTCGCTCTGCTGTCTGAGTGCATGGAGAGAAAAAGGTCTCCCTTTGAAGTCTACCTAGGAGGAATTGAGCATGTAAGGAGCTAGATGTCATGGTTCTCAACTTCTGTTTAGGATCATATCAATTTCTTTAACCATTAACCCATTCAGTTGCTGCATGTATGGCTATTTACTTCTGTTTTCATATTTTTTTAACTAGGCAAGTCAGTTAAGCATTTTCACCTAAAATGACATAGCCACATCTAAATGCCTGTAGCTCAGGACCTAAAGCAAGGATATGCATTTTCTTGATACTATTTGAAAGGAAAAGCTTTGAAGTTTGTGGAAATGTGAATGGAATGTAGGAGAATATAACACATGAGATCTGGTAAAAGATAATACAAAGATAAAAAAATATATGTTTTTTTGTTTTTTTTGTACCGTCATGATGACACATTTGATTCAGATCACTAATAAAACTCCTGCCATATTCCAGAACCCCTGCCATATTCCAGAACTCCTGCCATATTCCAGAACTCATGACATATTCCAAATCCAGAAGTGGCCTATATGAGAACAATATCTCAACCACTTAAAGGTTTGTAACTGTTGTAACAGTTAGCCCGTCTGCCCATTATATTGTCGGTCCAGGCTATTTCAGATAACATCAGAATAGTTGGACCAACACATTACTGTGGCCAGTATGTTTTACATATTTACCTGATGTCTTTTGGAAGTCTGTCTCATGTCAGACACAATGATCTAAATAATAGTGAGGTCTTCGTTCAAACACACTATGATCTATGAACCACTGAGATATACTGTAGTTATGAATATACTGCATGATCAAACCAGATATTGGTGTGTCTTCTGCACCACCATGTGGTATAGTAAAGCAGTTGGTTTGTAGTATATCATTATACCATCCCACCAATAGATGGCGGAGTAGACTTGGCAGTGTCTGGTTTGGACTGCTGATAAGGAAACATGGGAGAAGAGGGGAATATTATGTAGATCCTTCATGTACCATCATGGAAAAAGGAAAGCGATAGAAAACTATAGTCAGATCTCCTGTGGATCTGTAAGGATGGAGTCTGTCAAGTTTGGGTGTTTTCAGGTTAAGGCTCAAATTAATCTAAACATTTTTTTTTCATAATATTCTCAGAGAATTTGTCTCTCACGAGCCAACCCTACCTTCCAACCACAGGGGAACAAGGACCATATAGACAATCCACTATCCAAACAAAGTTTGATAGAAAGTCATCTGTAGAGAATCTATCTGGACCATCCAGACTACCCAGACCACCAGGACCATCCAGACAACCCAGAACACCAGGACCACCCGGACCATCCAGACTACCCGGACCATCCAGACTACCCGGACCATCCAGGCTACCCGGACCATCCAGACTACACAGAACATACAGATAACTCCAGACCACCCAGACTACACAGACCATCCAGACTACCCAGACCATACAGATCACCCAGACCATACAGATCATCCAGACTACCCAAACCACCAAACCATCCAGACTACCCAAACAATCCAGACTATCCAGACTACCCAGACTACCCAGGCCATACAAATCAAATGTATTTATATGGCCCTTCTTACATCAGCTGATAAATCAAAGTGCTGTACAGATACCCGGCCTAAAACATCAAACAGCAAGCAATGCATGTGTAGAAGCACAATGGCTAGGAAAAACTGCCTAGAAAGGCCAAAACCTAGGAAGAAACTTAGAGAGGAACCAGGCTATGAGGGGTGGCCAGTCCTCCTCTGGCTGTGCCGGGTGGAGATTATAACAGAACATGGCCAAGATGTTAAATGACCAGCATGGTCAAATAATTGTAATCACAGTGAACAAGTCAGGGTTTCATTGCTGCAGGCAGAACAGTTGAAACTGGAGCAGCAGCACGGCCAGGTGGACTGGGGACAACAAGAAGTCATCATGCCAGGTAGTCCTGAGGCATGGTCCTAGGGCTCAGTTCCTCTGAAAAAGAGAATGAAAGAAAGAGAGAATTAGAGAGATCATACTTAAATTCACACAGGGCACCGGATAAGACAGGAGAAATAGTCCAGATATAACAGACTGACCCTAGCCCCCCGACACAAACTACTGCAGCATAAATGCTGGAGGCTGAGACAGGAGGGGTCAGGACACACTGTGGCCCCGTCCGATGATACCCCCGGACAGGGCCAAACAGGCAGGGAATAACCCCACCCACTTTGCCAAAGCACAGCCCCCACACCACTAGAGGGATATCTTCAACCACCAACTTACCATCCTGAGAAAAGGCCGAGTATAGCCCACAAAGATCTCCGCCACGGCACAACCCAAGGGGGGGGCGCCAACCCAGATAGGAAGACCACATCAGTGACTCAACCCACTCAAGTGACGCACCCTTCCTAGGGACGGCATGGAAGAGCACCAGTAAGCCAGTGACTCAGCCCCTGTAATAGGGTTAGAGGCAGAGAATCCCAGTGGAGAGAGGGGAACTGGCCAGGCAGAGACAGCAAGGGCGGTTCGTTGCTCCAGTGCCTTTCCGTTCACCTTCACACTCCTGGGCCAGACTACACTCAATCATAGGACCTACTGAAGAGATCTTCAATAAAGACTTAAAAGGTTGAGACTGAGTCTGCGTCTCTTACATGGGTAGGCAGACCATTCCATAGAAATGGAGCTCTATAAGAGAAAGCCCTGCCTCCAGCAGTTTGCTTAGAAATTCTAGGGACAATTAGGAGGCCTGCGGCTTGTGACCGTAGAGTACGTGTAGGTATGTACTGCAGGACAAAATCGGAAAGACAGGTAGGAGCAAGCCCATGTAATGCTTTGTAGGTTAGCAGTAAAACCTTGAAATCAGCCCTTGCCTTATTAACAGGAAGCCAGTGTAGGGAGGCTAGCACTGGAGTAATATGATCACATTTTTTGGTTCTAGTCAGGATTCTAGCAGCCGTGTTTAGCACTAACTGAAGATTATGTAGTGCTTTATCCGGGTAGCCGGAGAGTAGAGCATTGCAGTAGTCTAACCTAGAAGTGACAAAAGCACTGATTAATTTTTCTGCATAATTTCTGGACAGAAAACGTCTGATTTTTTTGCAATGTTTAGTAGACGGAAAAAAGCTGTCCTTGAAACAGTATTGATATGTTCTTCAAAAGAGAGATCAGGGTCCAGAGTAACGCCGAGGTCCTTCACAGTTTTATTTGAGACGACTGTACAACCATCAAGATTAATTGTCAGATTCAACAGAAGATCTCTTTGTATCTTGGGACCTAAAACAAGCATCTCTGTTTTGTCCGTGTTTAAAAGTAGAAAGTTTGCAGCCATCCACTTCCAAATGTCGTAACACAGGCTTCCAGCGAGGGCAATTTTGGGGCTTCACCATGTTTCATTGAAATGTACAGCTGTGTGTCATCCGCATATCAATGAAAGTTAACATTATGTTTTCGAATGACATCCCCAAGAGGTAAAATATATAGTGAAAACAATAGTGGTCCTAAAACAGAATCTTGAGGCACACCAAAATGTACAGTTCATTTGTCAGAGGACAAACCATTCACAGAGACAAACTGATATTTTTCAGACAGATAAGAGCTAAACCAGGCCAGAACTTGTCCGTGTAGACCAATTTGGGTTTCCAATCTTTCCAAAAGAATGTGGTGATCGATGGTATCAAAAGCAGCACTAAGGTCTAGGAGCACGAAGACAGATGCAGAGCCTCGGTCTGACACCATTAAAGGTAATTTACCACCTTAAAACCTCTACTGACACCCCATCCCGCATGCGGGAGCGTAATCATCGCCTGACACTAATTAGCATAACGCAACCGACATAAATATCCCTAGAAAATATTCCTATTCATGAAAATCACAAATGAAATATATTGAGACACAGCTTAGCCTTTTGTCATCTCAGATTTTCAAAATATGCTTTACAGCCAAAGCTAGACAAGCATTTGTGTAAGTTTATCGATAGCCTAGCATAGCATAGGATTTTGTCCAGCTAGCAGCAGGTAACTTGGTCACGTAAATCAGAAAAGCAATCAAATTAAATCGTTTACCTTTGATGAGCTTCGGATGTTTTCACTCACGAGACTCCCAGTTAGATAGCAAATGTCCCTTTTTTCCCAAAATATTATTTTTGTAGGCGAAATAGCTCCATTTGTTCTTCACGTTTGGTTGAGAAATCGCCCGGAAATTGCAGTCACGAAAACTGCGAAAAATATTCCAAATTAGTTCCATAATATCGACAGAAACATTGGAAACGTTGTTTATAATCAATCCTCAAGATGTTTTTCAAATATCTATTCGATAATATATCCATCGGGACAATTCGTTTTTCAGTAGGACCGATTGGAGTAATTTGTAACCTCTGTATTTTACACGAGAATCTCTCTGGGGGCATCAGGTGACCACTTGCGCAATGTAGCCGCCTACGGCTATTCTTCAACATAAATGCGTAAAACTACGTCACAATGCTGTAGACACCTTGGGGAATACGTAGAAAGCGTAATCTGGTTGATAGCACATTCACTGCTCAATAGGGACTCATTGGAACGCAGCGCTTTCAAAACATGGGGCACATCCGGATTGGATTTTTCTCAGGCTTTCGCCTGCAACATCAGTTCTGTTATACTCACAGACAATATTTTTACAGTTTTGGAAACGTTAGAGTGTTTTCTATCCTCCTTTTTCTAAAATGTTTGAGAGGAATGAGAGATTCGATATAGGCCGATAGTTTTTCTATATTTTCTGGGTCAAGGTTTGGCTTTTTCAAGAGTGGCTTTATTACTGCCACTTTTAGTGAGTTTGATACAAATCCGTGGATTTTGAGATGTTTATTATGTTCAACATAGGAGGGCCAAGCACAGGAAGCAGCTATTTCAGTAGTTTAGTTGGAATAGGGTCCAGTATGCAGCTTGAAGGTTTAGAGGCCATGATTATTTTCATCATTGTGTCAAGAGATATAGTATTAAAACACTTGAGTGTCTCCCTTGATCCTAGGTCCTGGCAGAGTTGTGCAGACTTAGGACACCTTAACTTTGAAGGAATACGCAGATTTAAAGAGGAGTCCATAATTTGCTTTCTAATAATCATGATCTTTTCTTCAAAGAAGTTCATACATTTATTACTGCTGAAGTGAAAGCCATCCTCTCTTGGGGAATGCTGCTTTTTAGTTAGCTTTGAGACAGAATCAAAAAGACATTTCGGATTGTTCTTTCCTCAATTAAGTTGGACAAATAGGATGATCGAGCAGCAGTGAGGGCTCTTCGATACTACACGGTACTGTCTTTCCAAGCTAGTCGGAAGATTTCCAGTTTGGTGTGGCGCCATTTCCGTTCCAATTTTCTGGAAGCTTGCTTCAGAGCTCGGGTATTTTCTGTATACCAGGGTGTTAGTTTCTTATGAGAAATGTTTTTAGTTTTTAGGGGTGCAACTGCATCTAGGGTATTGCGCAAGGTTAAATTGAGTTCCTCAGTTAGGTGGTTTACTGATTTTTGTCCTCTGACATTCCTTGGGTAGGCAGAGGGAGTCTGGAAGGGCATCAAGGAATCTTTGGGTTCTCTGAGAATTTATAGCACGACTTTTGATGCTCCTTGGTTGGGGTCTGAGCAGATTATTTGTTGCGATTGCAAACGTAATAAAATGGTGGTCCGATAGTCCAGGATTATGTGGAAAAACATTAAAATACACAACATTCATTCCATGGGACAAAACTAGGTCCAGAGTATGACTGTGGCAGTGAGTAGGTCCGGAGACATGTTGGACAAAACCCACTGAGTCGATGATGGCTCCGAAAGCCTTTTGGAGTGGGTCTGTGGACTTTTCCATGTAAATATTAAAGTCACCAAAAAGTTGAATATTATCTGCTATGACTACAAGGTCTGATAGGAATTCAGGGAACTCAGTGAGGAATGCTGTATATGGCCCCGGAGGCCTGTAAACAGTAGCTATAAAAAGTGATTAAGTAGGCTGCATAGATTATATGACTAGAAGCTCAAATGACGAAAACGTCTGTTTTTTTTTTTGTAAATTTAAATTTAATATCGTAAATGTTAGCAACACCTCCGCCTTTGCGGGATGCGCAGGGGATATGGTCACAAGTGTAACCAGGAGGTGAGGCCTCATGTAACACAGTAAATTCATCAGGCTTAAACCATGTTTCAGTCAGGCCAATCACATCAAGATTATGATCAGTGATTAGTTCATTGACTATAACTGCCTTGGAAGTGAGGGATCTAACATCTAACATCTAACATTTGAAACATCTTTCAACAATGGCAGGAATGGAGGTGGTCTTAATTCTAGTGAGATTGCTAAGGCGAACACCGCCATGTTTAGTGTTGCCCAACCTAGGTCGAGGCACAGACAAGGTCTCAATGGGGATAGCTGAGCTGACTACACGAACTGTGCTAGTGGCAGACTACGCTAAGCTGGCAGGCAGGCTAACAGCCTGCTACCTGGCCTGGACAATATTTCATTGTGGAGCTAGGGGAGTTAGAGCCCTATCTATGTTCGTTGATAAGATGAGAGCACCCCTCCAGCTAGGATGGAGTCCATCACTCCTCAACAGGCCAGGCTTGGTCCTGTTTGTGGGTGAGTCCCAGAAAGAGTACCAATTATCTACAAATTCTATATTTTGGGAGTGGCAGAAAAACGTTTTCAACCAGCGATTGAGTTGTAAGACTGGTGTAGAGCTCATCACTCCCCTAACTAGGAATGGCCAGAGACAATTACTTGATGCCGACACATCTTTCTAGCTGACCATACAGACCATCCAGACTATCAAAACTACCCAGACTACCCAGATTATCCAAACCATCCAGATCATAAAGACAATCCAGACAACCAAGACCATCCAGACAACCAAAAACATCAAGACTACCAAACCATCCAGACCATCCAGACAGCCCAGAACCAGACCATCCAGACTATCCAAACAATCCAGACTATCTAGAATACCCAGATCATCCAGACTACACAGACCATCCAGACTAAAAAAAACATCCTGACCATGCAGACTATCCAGAATATCCAGAATACCCAGACCATCCAGACTACTCAGACCATCCAGACAACCCAGACCATCCAGACTACCCAGACCATCCAGACTACCCAAACCATCCAGACTACCCAAACCATCCAGACTATGCAAACAACCCAAACCATCAAGAATTCCCGATCCATCCAAACTACTCAGACCATACAAACTAAAAAAACATCCAGATCATCCAGACTGCCCAGACTATCCAAACAATCCAGACCATCCAGACTACACAGACCATCCAGACAAAAAAAAAACATCCTGACCATGCAGACTATCCAGACTACCCAGACCATCCAGACTACTCAGACCATCCAGACTACCCAGACAATCCAGACTACCCAAACCATACAGAATACCCAGACCATCCAGACTAGCCAAACCATCCAGACGATCCAGAATACCCAAACCATCCAGACAACCCAGACTATCCAGACTAAAAAAACATCCAGACAATCCAGACTAGCAAGACCATCCAGACAACCCAGACCATCCAGACAAAAAACCATCCACACTATCCAGACTACCCAAACCATCCAGACTACCCAACCATCCAGACAACCCAGGCAAACAAAAACATCCAGAACAGCCTTACCATCCAGACTATCCAGATTACGCAAACCATAGAGACTATTCAGACAATCCAGACTGTCCAGACTACCCAAACCATAGAGACTATTCAGACAATCCAGACTGTCCAGACTGCCCAAACCATAGAGACTATTCAACCATCCGGACTACCCAAACCATCCAGATCATCCAAACCATCCAGAATAAGCAGACATTCCAGAATACCCAAACCATCCAGACGATCCAGACTACCAAACCATTCATTCTATGCAGACCATCCAGTCTACCCAAACCATAGAGACTATTCAGACCATCCAGAAAACCCCAACCATCCAGAATATACATACATTCCACACTACCCAAACCATCCAGACCATTCAGACTATCCAGACTACCAAACCATCCAGACCATCCAGTCTACCCAAACCATAGAGACTATTCAGACAATCCAGACTACCCCAACCATCCAGAATAAGCATACATTCCACACTACCCAAACCATCCAGACCATTCAGACCATCCAGACTACCCCAACCATCTAGAATAAGCATACATTCCACACTACCCAAACCATCCAGACCATTCAGACCATCCAGACAACCCAGACTATCCAGACTAAAAAAACATCCAGACAATCCAGACTAGCAAGACCATCCAGACAACCCAGACCATCCAGACAAAAAAACATCCACACTATCCAGACAACCCAGACCATCCAGACAAAAAACCATCCACACTATCCAGACTACCCAAACCATCCAGACTACCCAACCATCCAGACAACCCAGGCAAACAAAAACATCCAGAACAGCCTTACCATCCAGACTATCCAGATTACGCAAACCATAGAGACTATTCAGACAATCCAGACTGTCCAGACTACCCAAACCATAGAGACTATTCAGACAATCCAGACTGTCCAGACTGCCCAAACCATAGAGACTATTCAACCATCCGGACTACCCAAACCATCCAGATCATCCAAACCATCCAGAATAAGCAGACATTCCAGAATACCCAAACCATCCAGACGATCCAGACTACCAAACCATTCATTCTATGCAGACCATCCAGTCTACCCAAACCATAGAGACTATTCAGACCATCCAGAAAACCCCAACCATCCAGAATATACATACATTCCACACTACCCAAACCATCCAGACCATTCAGACTATCCAGACTACCAAACCATCCAGACCATCCAGTCTACCCAAACCATAGAGACTATTCAGACAATCCAGACTACCCCAACCATCCAGAATAAGCATACATTCCACACTACCCAAACCATCCAGACCATTCAGACCATCCAGACTACCCCAACCATCTAGAATAAGCATACATTCCACACTACCCAAACCATCCAGACCATTCAGACCATCCAGACAACCCAGACTATCCAGACTAAAAAAACATCCAGACAATCCAGACTAGCAAGACCATCCAGACAACCCAGACCATCCAGACAAAAAAACATCCACACTATCCAGACAACCCAGACCATCCAGACAAACCAAAACATCCAGAACATCCTTACCATCCAGATTACGCAAACCATAGAGACTATTCAGACCATCCAGACTACCCCAACCATCCAGAATAAGCATACATTCAACACTACCCAAACCATCCAGACCATTCAGACTATCCAGACTACCAAAACCATCCAGACTATCCAGACTACCAAACCATCCGGACCATCTATTCTATGCAGACCATCCAGACTGTCCAGACTACCCAAACCATAGAGGCTATTAAGACCATCCAGACTACCAAAAACCATCCAGAATGAGCAGACATTGCAGACTACCCAAACCATCCTAACTATCCAGACAATCCAAACCATCCAGAATGAGCAGACATTGCAGACTACCCAAACCATCCAGACTATTCAGACAAACCAAAACATCCAGAACATCCGTACAGCCGTATCAAACCCAAATTATCCAGACAATTCAGACTACCTGAACCATCCAGACTACCTGAACCATCCAGACTATCCAGACCATACAGACAAACCAAAACATCTAGAACATCCGTCCCATCCAGACTATCCAGACTACATGAATCATCCAAACTATCCAGACCATACAGACTACACAAACCACCCAGACAATCCTTACTACCCAGACAATCCAGATTACCCAAACCATCCAGAATAACCAGACCATTCAGACTATGCAGACTACCCAAACAATCCAGAATACCCAGACCATCCAGACAATCCAAACCATCCAGAATTCCCATACCATCCAGACCATCAATACTATCCAGATTAATCTGACAACCCAGACAGTTCAGACCATCCAGACTATCAAGACAATCCAGACTACCCAAAACATCCAGACTACACACCCAGAACCCTCAGACCATCCAGAGTATCCAAACCACCCAGACAATTCAGACCATCCTGACTATCCAGACCACACAAACAAACCACCCAGTGTTCCCAGACTATCCAGACCATTCAGACAATCCAGACTAACCAAACCATAAAGAATACCTAGACCATCCAGACTACCCAGACAATCCAGGCTAACCAAACCATAAAGAATACCTAGACAATCCAGACAACCCAGACAATCCAGTCTACACAAACAATCCAAACTACCCAAACAATCTAGACTACCCAGACCATCAGACGACTCAAAAAATCCAGACCATCCAGACTACCCAAAACATGCAGACTATCCAGACCACCCAGACAACTCAGACCATCCAGTCTACCCAGACAACTCAGACCATCCAGTCTACCCAGACTACCCAAACAATCCAAACTATCCAGACTACCCAAACAATCTAGACTACCCAGACCATCAGACGACTCAAACCATCCAGACCATCCAGACTACCCAAAACATGCAGAATACCCAGACCATCAAGACTACCCAGACCATCTGGACTATCCAGAATACCCAGACCATCCAGACTACTCAGACCATCCAGACTACCCAGACAATCCAGACTACCCAAACCATACAGAATACCCAGACCATCCAGACTAGCCAAACCATCCAGACGATCCAGAATACCCAAACCATCCAGACAACCCAGACTATCCAGACTAAAAAAACATCCAGACAATCCAGACTAGCAAGACCATCCAGACAACCCAGACCATCCAGACAAAAAACCATCCACACTATCCAGAATACCCAAACCATCCAGACAACCCAGACCATCCAGACAAAAAACCATCCACACTATCCAGACAACCCAGACCATCCAGACAACCCAGACAAACCAAAACATCCAGAACAGCCTTACCATCCAGACTATCCAGATTACGCAAACCATAGAGACTATTCAGACAATCCAGACTGTCCAGACTACCCAAACCATAGAGACTATTCAGACAATCCAGACTGTCCAGACTGCCCAAACCATAGAGACTATTCAACCATCCGGACTACCCAAACCATCCAGATCATCCAAACCATCCAGAATAAGCAGACATTCCAGAATACCCAAACCATCCAGACGATCCAGACTACCAAACCATCCAGACTACCCAACCATCCAGACAACCCAGGCAAACAAAAACATCCAGAACAGCCTTACCATCCAGACTATCCAGATTACGCAAACCATAGAGACTATTCAGACAATCCAGACTGTCCAGACTACCCAAACCATAGAGACTATTCAGACAATCCAGACTGTCCAGACTGCCCAAACCATAGAGACTATTCAACCATCCGGACTACCCAAACCATCCAGATCATCCAAACCATCCAGAATAAGCAGACATTCCAGAATACCCAAACCATCCAGACGATCCAGACTACCAAACCATTCATTCTATGCAGACCATCCAGTCTACCCAAACCATAGAGACTATTCAGACCATCCAGAAAACCCCAACCATCCAGAATATGCATACATTCCACACTACCCAAACCATCCAGACCATTCAGACTATCCAGACTACCAAACCATCCAGACCATCCAGACTACCCAAACCATAGAGACTATTCAGACAATCCAGACTACCCCAACCATCTAGAATAAGCATACATTCCACACTACCCAAACCATCCAGACCATTCAGACCATCCAGACTACCCCAACCATCTAGAATAAGCATACATTCCACACTACCCAAACCATCCAGACCATCCAGACAACCCAGACTATCCAGACTAAAAAAACATCCAGACAATCCAGACTAGCAAGACCATCCAGACAACCCAGACCATCCAGACAAAAAAACATCCACACTATCCAGACAACCCAGACCATCCAGACAAACCAAAACATCCAGAACATCCTTACCATCCAGATTACGCAAACCATAGAGACTATTCAGACCATCCAGACTACCCCAACTATCCAGAATAAGCATACATTCATCACTACCCAAACCATCCAGACCATTCAGACTATCCAGACTACCAAAACCATCCAGACTATCCAGACTACCAAACCATCCGGACCATCCATTCTATGCAGACCATCCAGACTGTCCAGACTACCCAAACCATAGAGGCTATTAAGACCATCCAGACTACCAAAAACCATCCAGAATGAGCAGACATTGCAGACAACCCAAACCATCCAGACTATTCAGACAAACCAAAACATCCAGAACATCCGTACAGCCGTATCAAACCCAAATTATCCAGACAATTCAGACTACCTGAACCATCCAGACTATCCAGACCATACAGACAAACCAAAACATCCAGAACATCCGTCCCATCCAGACTATCCAGACTACATGAATCATCCAAACTATCCAGACCATACAGACTACACAAACCACCCAGACAATCCTTACTACCCAGACAATCCAGATTACCCAAACCATCCAGAATAACCAGACCATTCAGACTATGCAGACTACCCAAACAATCCAGAATACCCAGACCATCCAGACAATCCAAACCATCCAGAATTCCCATACCATCCAGACCATCAATACTATCCAGATTAATCTGACAACCCAGACAGTTCAGACCATCCAGACTATCAAGACTACCCAAAACATCCAGACTACACACCCAGAACCCTCAGACCATCCAGAGTATCCAAACCACCCAGACAATTCAGACCATCCTGACTATCCAGACCACACAAACAAACCACCCAGTGTTCCCAGACTATCCAGACCATTCAGACAATCCAGACTAACCAAACCATAAAGAATAACTAGACCATCCAGACTACCCAGACAATCCAGACTAACCAAACCATAAATAATACCTAGACAATCCAGACAACACAGACAATCCAGTCTACACAAACAATCCAAACTACCAAAACAATCTAGACTACCCAGACCATTAGACGACTCAAAAAATCTAGACCATCCAGACTACCCAAAACATGCAGACTATCCAGACCACCCAGACCATCCAGTCTACCCAGACAACTCAGACCATCCAGTCTACCCAGACTACCCAAACAATCTAGACTACCCAGACCATCAGACGACTCAAACCATCCAGACCATCCAGACTACCCAAAACATGCAGAATACCCAGACCATCAAGACTACCCAGACCATCTGGACTATCCAGAATACTCAGACCATCCAGACTACCCAGACTATCCTGACGACCAAACAAACCATCCAGACTACTCAGACTATCCAAACTACACAAACCATCCAGACTATCCAGACCATCCAGAATACCCAGACCATCCAGACTACCCAAACCCACCAGACTACACAAACCATCCAGACTACACAAACCATCCAGACTACCCAGTCTACCCAGACCATCCAGACTACCCAGACTATCCTGACGACCAAACAAACCATCCAAACTATCGAGTCTACCCAACCAATCCAGACTATCGAGACCACCCAGACTTTCAAAACCATCCAGACTACCCAAACAATATAGACTACACAGAACATCAGACGACTCAAACCATTCAGACCATCCAGACTACCCAAAACATGCAGAATACCCAGACCATCAACACTACCCAAAACATCCAGAATACCCAGACTATCCAGACTACCAAAACCATCTAGAATACACAGACTATCCAGGCTACCCAACCACTCCAGACCATCCAGAACACCCAGAATATCCAGTCTACCCAACCAATCCAGCATATCCTGACCACCAAGACAAATCAGACGATCCAGACAATCCAGAATACTCAGACCACCCAGACATTCCAAACCATCCAGACTACAAAAACCTTCCAGAATATCCAGAACATCCAGACTACCCAACCAATCCAGACCATCCAGAACACTGAGAATATCCAGTCTACCAAACCAATCCAGACTATCCAGACCACCCAGACCAATCAGACTACCCAAACAATCCAGACTACTCAAACCATCCAGACCACTCAAACCATCCAGACTACAAAAACAATCCAGACTACTCAAACCATCCAGACCACCCAAAACATCCAGACCACCCGAAACATCCAGACATCCTAAACCATCCACACCACCTGGACCATCCAGAAATGTCCAGACTACCCAAAACAACAAGACTACCCAAAACATCCACACCATCCAAATTATCACAAAAACCCAAACCACCCAGCCAACCCAAACCATCCAGACAATCCAGACTACCCAAACCGTCCAGACTACCAAAACCATCCAGACTACCCAAACCATCCAGACTATCCAGACTACCCAAACCATCCAGAATACCCAGACCATCCAGAACACCCAGACAATCAAGACTAAAAAAACATCCAGACCATCCAGACTAGCAAGACCATCCAGACTACCCAAACAATCCAGACAACCCAAACCATCCAGACTATCCATAATAAGCAGACATTCCAGACTACCCAAACCACCCAGAATACCCAGACCATCCAGTCTACCAAACCAATCCAGACTATCCAGACCACCCAGACCAATCAGACTACCCAAACAATCCAGACTACTCAAACCATCCAGACTACTCAAACCATCCAGACCATCCAGACTACCCAAACAATCCAGACTACTCAAACCATCCAGACCATCCAGACTACCCAAAACATCCAGACACCCCAGACCATCCAAACTACCTGGACCATCCAGAATATCCAGACTACCCAAACCGTCCAGACTACCCAAAACATCCAGACTACCCAAAACATCCAGACCATCCAAACTACCCAGACCATCCAAATGATCATGAAAACCCAAACCACCCAGACAACCCAAACCATCCAGACTACCCAAACCGTCCAGACTACGAAAACCATCCAGACTACCCAAAACATCCAGCCTAACCAAAACATCCAGACCATCCAAACTAACCAGACCATCCAAATGATCACGAAAACCCAAACCACCCAGACAACCCAAACCATCCAGACTACCCAAAACGTCCAGACTACGAAAACCATCCAGACTACCCAAACCGTCCAGACTACCAAAACCATCCAGACTACCCAAACCATCCAGTCTACCAAACCAATCCAGACTATCCAGACCACCCAGACCAATCAGACTACCCAAACAATCCAGACTACTCAAACCGTCCAGACTACCCAAAACGTCCAGACTACCCAAAACAACCAGACCATCCAAACTACCCAGACCATCCAAATTATCACGAAAACCCAAACCACCCAGACTACCCAAAACATCCAGACTACCCAAATGATCACGAAAACCCAGACCACCCAGACTACCCAAACCATCCAGACTACCCAAACCATCCAGACCATCCAAATTATCGCGAAAACACAAACCACCCAGACTACCCAAACCATCCAGACCATCCAGACTATCCAGACTAAAAAAACATCCAGACCATCCAGACTAGCAAGACCATCCAGACTACCCAGACCATACAGAATACAAAGACCATCCAGACTAGCTAAACCATACAGAATACCCAGACCATCCAGACTACCCAAACCATCCAGACTACCCAAACCATCCAGACAACCCAACCCATCCAGACTATCCAGAATAAGCAGACATTCCAGACTACCCAAACAATAGAGACTATTCGACCATCCAGACTACCCAAACCACCCAGACTATCCAGGTCATCCAGACTATCCAGACTACCCAAAACACCCAGAATAGCCAGACCGTCGAGTCTACCAAACCAATCCAGACTATCCAGACCACCAAGACCAATCAGACTACCCAAACAATCCAGACTACTCAAACCATCCAGACTACCCAAAACATCCAGACCATCCAAACTACCCAGACCATCCAAATTATCACGAAAACCCAAACCACCCAGACTACCCAAACCATCCAGACTACCCAAACCATCCAGACCATCCAGACTATCAAGACTAAAAAAACATCCAGACCATCCAGACTAGCAAAACCATCCAGACTACCCAGACCATCCAGACTAGCCAAACCATACAGAATACCCAGAACATCCAGACTACCTAAACCATCCAGACTACCCAAACCATCCAGACAACCCAAACCATCCAGACTATCCAGAATAAGCAGACATCCCAGACTACCCAAACCATAGAGACTATTCAACCATCCAGACTACCCAAACCACCCAGACTATCCAGGCCATCCAGACAATAAAGACTAAAAAAACATCCAGACCATCCAGACTAGCAAGACCATCCAAAATACCCAGACCATCCAGACTAGCCAAACCATACAGAATACCCAGAGCATCCAGACTACCAAAACCATCAACACAACCCAGAACATCCAGACTAAAAAAAAAATTCACATTGTACAGACTACCCACATGGACACTATCCAGACTACCCAGACCATCCAGACTATCCAGACAAACCATAACATCCATAACAACCGTACCATCCAGACTATCCAGATTACCCAGACCATAGAGACTATTCGACCATCCAGACAACCCAAACCATCCAGAAGAAGCAGACATTCCAGACTACACAAACCATCAAAACCGTCCAGACCATACAGACTACCCAGAATACCCAAACAAAGCATTCAGTCAATCCAGACCATCCAGACTACAGAAACCATACAGACTACCCAGACTACTCAAACCATCCAGACTACCCAGACCATCCAGACTACCCAAACCATCCAGACTAACCAACACATTAAGTACAGCCGTACCATCCAGCCTATCCAGACTACCAAAACCATCCAGACTACCCAAACCACCCAGACTATCCAGGAAATCCAGAATATCCAGACTACCCCAAAAAAATCCAGAATACCCAGACTACCCAAACCATCCAGAAAACCCAGACTATAAAAATATCCAGACCATCCAGACTACCAAGACCATCCAGACTACCCAGACCATCCAGACTATCCAAACCATACAGAATACACAGACCAACCAGACAACAAAACCATCTAGAATACACAGACTATCCGGACTATCCAGAATACCCAGACCATGCAGACGACCCAGACTATCCTGACGACCAAACAAACCATCCAGACTACTCAGACCACCCAGACTATCCAAACCACCCAAACAATCCAGACTATCCAGACCATCCAGAATACCCAGACCATCCAGACTACCCAAACCATCCAGGCTACACAAACCATCCAGGCTACACAAACCATCCAGACTGGAATGTCTGCTTATTCTGGACGGTTTGGGTAGTCTGGATGGTCGAATAGTCTATGGTTTTGGTAGTCTGGACAGTCTGGATTGTCTGAATAGTCTCTGATTTGTGTAGTCTGGACAGTCTGGATTGTCTGAATAGTCTCTATGGTTTGGGTAATCTGGATAGTCTGGATGGTAAGGATGTTCTGGATGTTTTGGTTTGTCTGGATGGTGTGTGTAGTCTGGATGGTTGGATAGTCTGGATGGTTTGGGTAGTCTGGATAGTGTCAACGTTTTTTTAGTCTGGATAGTCTGGTTGGTCTGGATAGACCATCCAGAATATCCAGACTACCCAAACCGTCCAGACTATCCAGACAACCAAAACCACCCAGACCACACTGACTATCTAGACTACCCATACCATTCAGACCATCTAGACTACCCAAACCATCCAGACAACCCAGACCATCCAGACTAAAAAGCCATGGACACTATCCAGACTACCTAGACCATCCAGACTACCCAACCATCCAGACTATTCAGAAAAACCATAACATCCTGAACATCCGTAACATCCAGACTATTCGACAATCCAGACCACCCAAACCATCCAGAAGAAGCAGACATTCCAGACTACCCAAAACATCCAAACCGTCCAGACCATACAGACTATCCAGAATACCCAAACAAAGCATTCAGTAAATCCAGACCATCCAGACAACCCAAACCATTCAGACTATCCAGACAACCAAAACCACCCAGACCACACGGACTATCTAGACTACCCATACCATTCAGACCATCTAGACTACCCAAACCATCCAGACAACCCAGACAATCCAGACAACCCAGACCATCCAGACTAAAAAACCATGGACACTATCCAGACTACCCAGACCATCCAGACTACCCAACCATCCAGACTATTCAGAAAAACCATAACATCCAGAACATCCGTACCATCCAGACTATCCATATTATCCAGACCATAGAGACTATTCAGACAATCCAGACTACCCAAACCATCCAGAAGAAGCAGACATTCCAGACTACCCAAACCATCCAGACCACCCAGACATTCCAGACTAACCAAAACATCCAGTACATCCATACCATCCAGCCTATCCAGACTACCAAAACCATCCAGACTACAAAAACCATCCAGACTATCCAGACTACCAAACCATCCATTATATGCAGACCATCCAGACTGTCCAGACTACCCAAACCATCCTTACTATCCAGACAACCCAAACCATCCAGAATACCCAGACAATGCAGACAACCCAAACCATACAGACCATCCAGATTACCCAAACCATCCAGACTACCCAAAACCATCCAGACCATCCAAACTACCCCGACCATCCAGAATATCCAGACTACCCAAATCGTCCAGACAACCAAAACCATCCAGACTATCTAGACTACCCATACCATTCAGACCATCCAGACTACCCAAACCATCCAGACCATCGAGACTACCCAAACCATCCAGACCATCCAGACTAAAAAACCATGGACACTATCCAGACTACCCAGACCATCCAGACTATCCAGACAAACCATAACATCCGTACCATCCAGACTATCCAGATTACCCAGACCATAGAGACTATTCGACCATCCAGACAACCCAAACCATCCAGAAGAAGCAGACATTCCAGACTACCCAAACCATCAAAACCGTCCAGACCATACAGACTACCCAGAATACCCAAACAAAGCATTCAGTCAATCCAGACCATCCAGACTACAGAAACCATACAGACTACCCAGACTACTCAAACCATCCAGACTACCCAGACCATCCAGACTACCCAAACCATCCAGACCACCCAGACATTTCAGACTAACCAACACATTAAGTACAGCCGTACCATCCAGCCTATCCAGACTACCAAAACCATCCAGACTACCCAAACCACCCAGACTATCCAGGCCATCCAGACTATCCAGACTACCCCAAAAAAAATCCAGAATACCCAGACTACCCAAACCATCCAGAAAACCCAGACTATAAAAATATCCAGACCATCCAGACTACCAAGACCATCCAGACTACCCAGACCATCCAGACTATCCAAACCATACAGAATACACAGACCATCCAGACTACCCAAACCATCCAGACAACCCAGACCAACCAGACTATCCAGACTAAAAAAACATCCACACTATCCAGACTACCCAAACCATCCAGAATACCCAGACTATCCAGACAACAAAACCATCTAGAATACACAGACTATCCGGACTATCCAGAATACCCAGACCATGCAGACGACCCAGACTATCCTGACGACCAAACAAACCATCCAGACTACTCAGACCACCCAGACTATCCAAACCACCCAAACGATCCAGACCATCCAGAATACCCAGACCATCCAGACTACCCAAACCATCCAGGCTACCCAAACCATCCAGGCTACACAAACCATCCAGACTGGAATGTCTGCTTATTCTGGACGGTTTGGGTAGTCTGGATGGTTGAATAGTCTATGGTTTTGGTAGTCTGGACAGTCTGGATTGTCTGAATAGTCTCTGATTTGTGTAGTCTGGACAGTCTGGATTGTCTGAATAGTCTCTATGGTTTGGGTAATCTGGATAGTCTGGATGGTAAGGATGTTCTGGATATTTTGGTTTGTCTGGATGGTGTGTGTAGTCTGGATGGTTGGATAGTCTGGATGGTTTGGGTAGTCTGGATAGTGTCAATGTTTTTTTAGTCTGGATAGTCTGGTTGGTCTGGATAGACCGTCCAGAATATCCAGACTACTCAAACCGTCCAGACTATCCAGACAACCAAAACCACCCAGACCACACGGACTATCTAGACTACCCATACCATTCAGACCATCCAGACTACCCAGACCATCCAGACTACCCAAACCATCCAGACCACCCAGACATTTCAGACTAACCAACACATTAAGTACAGCCGTACCATCCAGCCTATCCAGACTACCAAAACCATCCAGACTACCCAAACCACCCAGACTATCCAGGCCATCCAGACTATCCAGACTACCCCAAAAAATCCAGAATACCCAGACTACCCAAACCATCCAGAAAACCCAGACTATAAAAATATCCAGACCATCCAGACTACCAAGACCATCCAGACTACCCAGACCATCCAGACTATCCAAACCATACAGAATACACAGATCATCCAGACTACCCAAACCATCCAGACAACCCAGACCAACCAGACTTTTCAGACTAAAAAAACATCCACACTATCCAGACTACCCAAACCATCCAGAATACCCAGACTATCCAGACAACAAAACCATCTAGAATACACAGACAATCCGGACTATCCAGAATACCCAGACCATGCAGACGACCCAGACTATCCTGACGACCAAACAAACCATCCAGACTACTCAGACCACCCAGACTATCCAAACCACCCAAACAATCCAGACTATCCAGACCATCCAGAATACCCAGACCATCCAGACTACCCAAACCATCCAGGCTACCCAAACCATCCAGGCTACCCAAACCATCCAGGCTACACAAACCATCCAGACTGGAATGTCTGCTTATTCTGGACGGTTTGGGTAGTCTGGATGGTCGAATAGTCTATGGTTTTGGTAGTCTGGACAGTCTGGATTGTCTGAATAGTCTCTGATTTGTGTAGTCTGGACAGTCTGGATTGTCTGAATAGTCTCTATGGTTTGGGTAATCTGGATAGTCTGGATGGTAAGGATGTTCTGGATGTTTTGGTTTGTCTGGATGGTGTGTGTAGTCTGGATGGTTGGATAGTCTGGATGGTTTGGGTAGTCTGGATAGTGTCAATGTTTTTTTAGTCTGGATAGTCTGGTTGGTCTGGATAGACCATCCAGAATATCCAGACTACTCAAACCGTCCAGACTATCCAGACAACCAAAACCACCCAGACCACACGGACTATCTAGACTACCCATACCATTCAGACCATCCAGACTACCCAGACCATCCAGACTACCCAAACCATCCAGACCACCCAGACATTTCAGACTAACCAACACATTAAGTACAGCCGTACCATCCAGCCTATCCAGACTACCAAAACCATCCAGACTACCCAAACCACCCAGACTATCCAGGCCATCCAGACTATCCAGACTACCCCAAAAAATCCAGAATACCCAGACTACCCAAACCATCCAGAAAACCCAGACTATAAAAATATCCAGACCATCCAGACTACCAAGACCATCCAGACTACCCAGACCATCCAGACTATCCAAACCATACAGAATACACAGACCATCCAGACTACCCAAACCATCCAGACAACCCAGACCAACCAGACTTTTCAGACTAAAAAAACATCCACACTATCCAGACTACCCAAACCATCCAGAATACCCAGACTATCCAGACAACAAAACCATCTAGAATACACAGACAATCCGGACTATCCAGAATACCCAGACCATGCAGACGACCCAGACTATCCTGACGACCAAACAAACCATCCAGACTACTCAGACCACCCAGACTATCCAAACCACCCAAACAATCCAGACTATCCAGACCATCCAGAATACCCAGACCATCCAGACTACCCAAACCATCCAGGCTACCCAAACCATCCAGGCTACACAAACCATCCAGACTGGAATGTCTGCTTATTCTGGACGGTTTGGGTAGTCTGGATGGTCGAATAGTCTATGGTTTTGGTAGTCTGGACAGTCTGGATTGTCTGAATAGTCTCTGATTTGTGTAGTCTGGACAGTCTGGATTGTCTGAATAGTCTCTATGGTTTGGGTAATCTGGATAGTCTGGATGGTAAGGATGTTCTGGATGTTTTGGTTTGTCTGGATGGTGTGTGTAGTCTGGATGGTTGGATAGTCTGGATGGTTTGGGTAGTCTGGATAGTGTCAATGTTTTTTTAGTCTGGATAGTCTGGTTGGTCTGGATAGACCATCCAGAATATCCAGACTACTCAAACCGTCCAGACTATCCAGACAACCAAAACCACCCAGACCACACGGACTATCTAGACTACCCATACCATTCAGACCATCTAGACTACCCAAACCATCCAGACAACCCAGACCATCCAGACTAAAAAGCCATGGACACTATCCAGACTACCCAGACCATCCAGACTACCCAACCATCCAGACTATTCAGAAAAACCATAACATCCTGAACATCCGTAACATCCAGACTATTCGACAATCCAGACCACCCAAACCATCCAGAAGAAGCAGACATTCCAGACTACCCAAAACATCCAAACCGTCCAGACCATACAGACTATCCAGAATACCCAAACAAAGCATTCAGTAAATCCAGACCATCCAGACAACCCAAACCATTCAGACTATCCAGACAACCAAAACCACCCAGACCACACGGACTATCTAGACTACCCATACCATTCAGACCATCTAGACTACCCAAACCATCCAGACAACCCAGACAATCCAGACAACCCAGACCATCCAGACTAAAAAACCATGGACACTATCCAGACTACCCAGACCATCCAGACTACCCAACCATCCAGACTATTCAGAAAAACCATAACATCCAGAACATCCGTACCATCCAGACTATCCATATTATCCAGACCATAGAGACTATTCAGACAATCCAGACTACCCAAACCATCCAGAAGAAGCAGACATTCCAGACTACCCAAACCATCCAGACCACCCAGACATTCCAGACTAACCAAAACATCCAGTACATCCATACCATCCAGCCTATCCAGACTACCAAAACCATCCAGACTACAAAAACCATCCAGACTATCCAGACTACCAAACCATCCATTATATGCAGACCATCCAGACTGTCCAGACTACCCAAACCATCCTTACTATCCAGACAACCCAAACCATCCAGAATACCCAGACAATGCAGACAACCCAAACCATACAGACCATCCAGATTACCCAAACCATCCAGACTACCCAAAACCATCCAGACCATCCAAACTACCCCGACCATCCAGAATATCCAGACTACCCAAATCGTCCAGACAACCAAAACCATCCAGACTATCTAGACTACCCATACCATTCAGACCATCCAGACTACCCAAACCATCCAGACCATCCAGACTACCCAAACCATCCAGACCATCCAGACTAAAAAACCATGGACACTATCCAGACTACCCAGACCATCCAGACTATCCAGACAAACCATAACATCCGTACCATCCAGACTATCCAGATTACCCAGACCATAGAGACTATTCGACCATCCAGACAACCCAAACCATCCAGAAGAAGCAGACATTCCAGACTACCCAAACCATCAAAACCGTCCAGACCATACAGACTACCCAGAATACCCAAACAAAGCATTCAGTCAATCCAGACCATCCAGACTACAGAAACCATACAGACTACCCAGACTACTCAAACCATCCAGACTACCCAGACCATCCAGACTACCCAAACCATCCAGACCACCCAGACATTTCAGACTAACCAACACATTAAGTACAGCCGTACCATCCAGCCTATCCAGACTACCAAAACCATCCAGACTACCCAAACCACCCAGACTATCCAGGCCATCCAGACTATCCAGACTACCCAAAAAAAAATCCAGAATACCCAGACTACCCAAACCATCCAGAAAACCCAGACTATAAAAATATCCAGACCATCCAGACTACCAAGACCATCCAGACTACCCAGACCATCCAGACTATCCAAACCATACAGAATACACAGACCATCCAGACTACCCAAACCATCCAGACAACCCAGACCAACCAGACTATCCAGACTAAAAAAACATCCACACTATCCAGACTACCCAAACCATCCAGAATACCCAGACTATCCAGACAACAAAACCATCTAGAATACACAGACTATCCGGACTATCCAGAATACCCAGACCATGCAGACGACCCAGACTATCCTGACGACCAAACAAACCATCCAGACTACTCAGACCACCCAGACTATCCAAACCACCCAAACGATCCAGACCATCCAGAATACCCAGACCATCCAGACTACCCAAACCATCCAGGCTACCCAAACCATCCAGGCTACACAAACCATCCAGACTGGAATGTCTGCTTATTCTGGACGGTTTGGGTAGTCTGGATGGTCGAATAGTCTATGGTTTTGGTAGTCTGGACAGTCTGGATTGTCTGAATAGTCTCTGATTTGTGTAGTCTGGACAGTCTGGATTGTCTGAATAGTCTCTATGGTTTGGGTAATCTGGATAGTCTGGATGGTAAGGATGTTCTGGATGTTTTGGTTTGTCTGGATGGTGTGTGTAGTCTGGATGGTTGGATAGTCTGGATGGTTTGGGTAGTCTGGATAGTGTCAATGTTTTTTTAGTCTGGATAGTCTGGTTGGTCTGGATAGACCATCCAGAATATCCAGACTACCCAAACCGTCCAGACTATCCAGACAACCAAAATTACCCAGACCACACGGACCATCTAGACTACCCATACCATTCAGACCATCTAGACTACCCAAACCATCCAGACAACCCAGACAACCCAGACCATCCATACTAAAAAGCCATGGACACTATCCAGACTACCCAGACCATCCAGACTACCCAACCATCCAGACTATTCAGAAAAACCATAACATCCAGAACATCCGTACCATCCAGACTATTCGACAATCCAGACTACCCAACCATCCAGACAAACCATAACATCCATAACAACCGTACCATCCAGACTATCCAGATTACCCAGACCATAGAGACTATTCGACCATCCAGACAAACCAAAACATCCAGAAGAAGCAGACATTCCTGACTACCCAAATCATCAAAACCGTCCAGACCATACAGACTACCCAGAAAACCCAAACAAAGCATTCAGTCAATCCAGACCATCCAGACTACAGAAACCATACAGACTACCTAGACTACTCAAACCATCCAGACTACCCAGACCATCCAGACTACCCAAACCATCCAGACCACCCAGACATTTCAGACTAACCAACACATTAAGTACAGCCGTACCATCCAGCCTATCCAGACTACCAAAACCATCCAGACTACCCAAACCACCCAGACTATCCAGGCCATCCAGACTATCCAGACTACCCCAAAAAATCCAGAATACCCAGACTACCCAAACCATCCAGAAAACCCAGACTATAAAAATATCCAGACCATCCAGACTACCAAGGCCATCCAGACTACCCAGACCATCCAGACTATCCAAACCATACAGAATACACAGATCATCCAGACTACCCAAACCATCCAGACAACCCAGACCAACCAGACTTTTCAGACTAAAAAAACATCCACACTATCCAGACTACCCAAACCATCCAGAATACCCAGACTATCCAGACAACAAAACCATCTAGAATACACAGACAATCCGGACTATCCAGAATACCCAGACCATGCAGACGACCCAGACTATCCTGACGACCAAACAAACCATCCAGACTACTCAGACCACCCAGACTATCCAAACCACCCAAACAATCCAGACTATCCAGACCATCCAGAATACCCAGACCATCCAGACTACCCAAACCATCCAGGCTACCCAAACCATCCAGGCTACCCAAACCATCCAGGCTACACAAACCATCCAGACTGGAATGTCTGCTTATTCTGGACGGTTTGGGTAGTCTGGATGGTCGAATAGTCTATGGTTTTGGTAGTCTGGACAGTCTGGATTGTCTGAATAGTCTCTGATTTGTGTAGTCTGGACAGTCTGGATTGTCTGAATAGTCTCTATGGTTTGGGTAATCTGGATAGTCTGGATGGTAAGGATGTTCTGGATGTTTTGGTTTGTCTGGATGGTGTGTGTAGTCTGGATGGTTGGATAGTCTGGATGGTTTGGGTAGTCTGGATAGTGTCAATGTTTTTTTAGTCTGGATAGTCTGGTTGGTCTGGATAGACCATCCAGAATATCCAGACTACTCAAACCGTCCAGACTATCCAGACAACCAAAACCACCCAGACCACACGGACTATCTAGACTACCCATACCATTCAGACCATCCAGACTACCCAGACCATCCAGACTACCCAAACCATCCAGACCACCCAGACATTTCAGACTAACCAACACATTAAGTACAGCCGTACCATCCAGCCTATCCAGACTACCAAAACCATCCAGACTACCCAAACCACCCAGACTATCCAGGCCATCCAGACTATCCAGACTACCCCAAAAAATCCAGAATACCCAGACTACCCAAACCATCCAGAAAACCCAGACTATAAAAATATCCAGACCATCCAGACTACCAAGACCATCCAGACTACCCAGACCATCCAGACTATCCAAACCATACAGAATACACAGATCATCCAGACTACCCAAACCATCCAGACAACCCAGACCAACCAGACTTTTCAGACTAAAAAAACATCCACACTATCCAGACTACCCAAACCATCCAGAATACCCAGACTATCCAGACAACAAAACCATCTAGAATACACAGACAATCCGGACTATCCAGAATACCCAGACCATGCAGACGACCCAGACTATCCTGACGACCAAACAAACCATCCAGACTACTCAGACCACCCAGACTATCCAAACCACCCAAACAATCCAGACTATCCAGACCATCCAGAATACCCAGACCATCCAGACTACCCAAACCATCCAGGCTACCCAAACCATCCAGGCTACACAAACCATCCAGACTGGAATGTCTGCTTATTCTGGACGGTTTGGGTAGTCTGGATGGTCGAATAGTCTATGGTTTTGGTAGTCTGGACAGTCTGGATTGTCTGAATAGTCTCTGATTTGTGTAGTCTGGACAGTCTGGATTGTCTGAATAGTCTCTATGGTTTGGGTAATCTGGATAGTCTGGATGGTAAGGATGTTCTGGATGTTTTGGTTTGTCTGGATGGTGTGTGTAGTCTGGATGGTTGGATAGTCTGGATGGTTTGGGTAGTCTGGATAGTGTCAATGTTTTTTTAGTCTGGATAGTCTGGTTGGTCTGGATAGACCATCCAGAATATCCAGACTACCCAAACCGTCCAGACTATCCAGACAACCAAAATTACCCAGACCACACGGACTATCTAGACTACCCATACCATTCAGACCATCTAGACTACCCAAACCATCCAGACAACCCAGACAACCCAGACCATCCAGACTAAAAAGCCATGGACACTATCCAGACTACCCAGACCATCCAGACTACCCAACCATCCAGACTATTCAGAAAAACCATAACATCCAGAACATCCGTACCATCCAGACTATCCATATTATCCAGACCATAGAGACTATTCGACCATCCAGACAAACCAAAACATCCAGAAGAAGCAGACATTCCTGACTACCCAAACCATCAAAACCGTCCAGACCATACAGACTACCCAGAATACCCAAACAAAGCATTCAGTCAATCCAGACCATCCAGACTACAGAAACCATACAGACTACCTAGACTACTCAAACCATCCAGACTACCCAGACCATCCAGACTACCCAAACCATCCAGACCACCCAGACATTTCAGACTAACCAACACATTAAGTACAGCCGTACCATCCAGCCTATCCAGACTACCAAAACCATCCAGACTACCCAAACCACCCAGACTATCCAGGCCATCCAGACTATCCAGACTACCCCAAAAAAATCCAGAATACCAAGACTACCCAAACCATCCAGAAAACCCAGACTATAAAAATATCCAGACCATCCAGACTACCAAGACCATCCAGACTACCCAGACCATCCAGACTATCCAAACCATACAGAATACACAGACCATCCAGACTACCCAAACCATCCAGACAACCCAGACCAACCAGACTATCCAGACTAAAAAAACATCCACACTATCCAGACTACCCAAACCATCCAGAATACCCAGACTATCCAGACAACAAAACCATCTAGAATACACAGACTATCCGGACTATCCAGAATACCCAGACCATGCAGACGACCCAGACTATCCTGACGACCAAACAAACCATCCAGACTACTCAGACCACCCAGACTATCCAAACCACCCAAACAATCCAGACTATCCAGACCATCCAGAATACCCAGACCATCCAGACTACCCAAACCATCCAGGCTACCCAAACCATCCAGGCTACCCAAACCATCCAGGCTACACAAACCATCCAGACTGGAATGTCTGCTTATTCTGGACGGTTTGGGTAGTCTGGATGGTCGAATAGTCTATGGTTTTGGTAGTCTGGACAGTCTGGATTGTCTGAATAGTCTCTGATTTGTGTAGTCTGGACAGTCTGGATTGTCTGAATAGTCTCTATGGTTTGGGTAATCTGGATAGTCTGGATGGTAAGGATGTTCTGGATGTTTTGGTTTGTCTGGATGGTGTGTGTAGTCTGGATGGTTGGATAGTCTGGATGGTTTGGGTAGTCTGGATAGTGTCAATGTTTTTTTAGTCTGGATAGTCTGGTTGGTCTGGATAGACCATCCAGAATATCCAGACTACTCAAACCGTCCAGACTATCCAGACAACCAAAACCACCCAGACCACACGGACTATCTAGACTACCCATACCATTCAGACCATCCAGACTACCCAGACCATCCAGACTACCCAAACCATCCAGACCACCCAGACATTTCAGACTAACCAACACATTAAGTACAGCCGTACCATCCAGCCTATCCAGACTACCAAAACCATCCAGACTACCCAAACCACCCAGACTATCCAGGCCATCCAGACTATCCAGACTACCCCAAAAAATCCAGAATACCCAGACTACCCAAACCATCCAGAAAACCCAGACTATAAAAATATCCAGACCATCCAGACTACCAAGACCATCCAGACTACCCAGACCATCCAGACTATCCAAACCATACAGAATACACAGACCATCCAGACTACCCAAACCATCCAGACAACCCAGACCAACCAGACTTTTCAGACTAAAAAAACATCCACACTATCCAGACTACCCAAACCATCCAGAATACCCAGACTATCCAGACAACAAAACCATCTAGAATACACAGACAATCCGGACTATCCAGAATACCCAGACCATGCAGACGACCCAGACTATCCTGACGACCAAACAAACCATCCAGACTACTCAGACCACCCAGACTATCCAAACCACCCAAACAATCCAGACTATCCAGACCATCCAGAATACCCAGACCATCCAGACTACCCAAACCATCCAGGCTACCCAAACCATCCAGGCTACACAAACCATCCAGACTGGAATGTCTGCTTATTCTGGACGGTTTGGGTAGTCTGGATGGTCGAATAGTCTATGGTTTTGGTAGTCTGGACAGTCTGGATTGTCTGAATAGTCTCTGATTTGTGTAGTCTGGACAGTCTGGATTGTCTGAATAGTCTCTATGGTTTGGGTAATCTGGATAGTCTGGATGGTAAGGATGTTCTGGATGTTTTGGTTTGTCTGGATGGTGTGTGTAGTCTGGATGGTTGGATAGTCTGGATGGTTTGGGTAGTCTGGATAGTGTCAATGTTTTTTTAGTCTGGATAGTCTGGTTGGTCTGGATAGACCATCCAGAATATCCAGACTACTCAAACCGTCCAGACTATCCAGACAACCAAAACCACCCAGACCACACGGACTATCTAGACTACCCATACCATTCAGACCATCTAGACTACCCAAACCATCCAGACAACCCAGACCATCCAGACTAAAAAGCCATGGACACTATCCAGACTACCCAGACCATCCAGACTACCAAACCATCCAGACTACCAAACCATCCAGACCATCCATTCTATGCAGACCATCCAGACAACCCAAACCATCCAGAATACCCAGACAATGCAGACAACCCAAACCATACAGACCAAGCAGACTACCCAGACCATACAGACTATCCAGAAAACCCAAACAAACCATTCAGTCAATCCAGACCATCCAGACTACCCAAACCATACAGACTACCCAGACTACTCAAACCATCCAGACTACCCAGACCATCCAGACTACCAAACCATCCAGACTACCAAACCATCCAGACCATCCATTCTATGCAGACCATCCAGACAACCCAAACCATCCAGAATACCCAGACAATGCAGACAACCCAAACCATACAGACCAACCAGACTACCCAGACCATACAGACTATCCAGAATACCCAAACAAACATTTCAGTCAATCCAGACCATCCAGACTACCCAAACCATCCAGACCATCCAGACTACCCAAACCATCCAGACTAAAAAACCATGGACACTATCCAGACTACCCAGACCATCCAGACTATCCAGACAAACCATAACATCCATAACAACCGTACCATCCAGACTATCCAGATTACCCAGACCATAGAGACTATTCGACCATCCAGACAACCCAAACCATCCAGAAGAAGCAGACATTCCAGACTACCCAAACCATCAAAACCGTCCAGACCATACACACTACCCAGAATACCCAAACAAAGCATTCAGTCAATCCAGACCATCCAGACTACAGAAACCATACAGACTACCCAGACTACTCAAACCATCCAGACTACCCAGACCATCCAGACTACCCAAACCATCCAGACCACCCAGACATTTCAGACTAACCAACACATTAAGTACAGCCGTACCATCCAGCCTATCCAGACTACCAAAACCATCCAGACTACCCAGACTATCCAGGCCATCCAGACTATCCAGACTACCCCAAAAACATCCAGAATACCCAGAATACCCAAACCATCCAGAAAACCCAGACTATAAAAATATCCAGACCATCCAGACTACCAAGACCATCCAGACTACCCAGACCATCCAGACTATCCAAACCATACAGAATACACAGACCATCCAGACTACCCAAACCATCCAGACAACCCAGACCAACCAGACTATCCAGACTAAAAAAACATCCACACTATCCAGACTACCCAAACCATCCAGAATACCCAGACTATCCAGACAACAAAACCATCTAGAATACACAGACTATCCGGACTATCCAGAATACCCAGACCATGCAGACGACCCAGACTATCCTGACGACCAAACAAACCATCCAGACTACTCAGACCACCCAGACTATCCAAACCACCCAAACGATCCAGACTATCCAGACCATCCAGAATACCCAGACCATCCAGACTACCCAAACCATACAGGCTACCCAAACCATCCAGACTGGAATGTCTGCTTATTCTGGACGATTTGGGTAGTCTGGATGGTCGAATAGTCTATGGTTTTGGTAGTCTGGACAGTCTGGATTGTCTGAATAGTCTCTGATTTGTGTAGTCTGGACAGTCTGGATTGTCTGAATAGTCTCTATGGTTTGGGTAATCTGGATAGTCTGGATGGTAAGGATGTTCTGGATGTTTTGGTTTGTCTGGATGGTGTGTGTAGTCTGGATGGTTGGATAGTCTGGATGGTTTGGGTAGTCTGGATAGTGTCAATGTTTTTTTAGTCTGGATAGTCTGGTTGGTCTGGATAGACCATCCAGAATATCCAGACTACCCAAACCGTCCAGACTATCCAGACAACCAAAACCACCCAGACCACACGGACTATCTAGACTACCCATACCATTCAGACCATCTAGACTACCCAAACCATCCAGACAACCCAGACAACCCAGACCATCCAGACTAAAAAGCCATGGACACTATCCAGACTACCCAGACCATCCAGACTACCCAACCATCCAGACTATTCAGAAAAACCATAACATCCAGAACATCCGTATCATCCAGACTATTCGACAATCCAGACTAACCAAACCATCCAGAAGAAGCAGACATTCCAGACTACCCAAAACATCCAAACCGTCCAGACCATACAGACTATCCAGAATACCCAAACAAAGCATTCAGTAAATCCAGACCATCCAGACTACCCAAACCGTCCAGACTATCCAGACAACCAAAACCACCCAGACCACACGGACTATCTAGACTACCCATACCATTCAGACCATCCAGACTACCCAAACCATCCAGACAACCCAGACAATCCAGACAACCCAGACCATCCAGACTAAAAAACCATGGACACTATCCAGACTACCCAGACCATCCAGACTACCCAACCATCCAGACTATTCAGAAAAACCATAACATCCAGAACATCCGTACCATCCAGACTATCCAGATTACCCAGACCATAGAGACTATTCAGACAATCCAGACTACCCAAACCATCCAGAAGAAGCAGACATTCCAGACTACCCAAACCATCGAGACCACCCAGACATTCCAGACTAACCAAAACATCCAGTACATCCATACCATCCAGCCTATCCAGACTACCAAAACCATCCAGACTACCCAAACCACACAGACTATCCAGACTACCCAGACCCTCCAGACTATCAAAACCATCCAGACTACAAAAACCATCCACACTATCCAGACTACCAAACCATCCATTCTATGCAGACCATCCAGACTGTCCAGACTACCCAAACCATCCTTACTATCCAGACAACCCAAACCATCCAGAATACCCAGACAATGCAGACAACCCAAACCATCCAGACCATCCAAACTACCCCGACCATCCAGAATATCCAGACTACCCAAATCGTCCAGACAACCAAAACCATCCAGACTATCTAGACTACCCATACCATTCAGACCATCCAGACTACCCAAACCATCCAGACCACCCAAACCATACAGACTATTCAGACAACCCAGACCCTCCAGACTATCAAAACCATCCAGACTACAAAAACCATCCACACTATCCAGACTACCAAACCATCCATTCTATGCAGACCATCCAGACTGTCCAGACTACCCAAACCATCCTTACTATCCAGACAACCCAAACCATCCAGAATACCCAGACAATGCAGACAACCCAAACCATACAGACCATCCAGATTACCCAAACCATCCAGACTACCCAAAACATCCAGACCATCCAAACTACCCCGACCATCCAGAATATCCAGACTACCCAAATCTTCCAGACAACCAAAACCATCCAGACTATCCAGACTATCTAGACTACCCATACCATTCAGACCATCCAGACTACCCAAACCATCCAGACTACCCAAACCATCCAGACTAAAAAACCATGGACACTATCCAGACTACCCAGACCATCCAGACTATCCAGACAAACCATAACATCCATAACAACCGTACCATCCAGACTATCCAGATTACCCAGACCATAGAGACTATTCGACCATCCAGACAACCCAAACCATCCAGAAGAAGCAGACATTCCAGACTACACAAACCATCAAAACCGTCCAGACCATACAGACTACCCAGAATACCCAAACAAAGCATTCAGTCAATCCAGACCATCCAGACTACAGAAACCATACAGACTACCCAGACTACTCAAACCATCCAGACTACCCAGACCATCCAGACTACCCAAACCATCCAGACATTTCAGACTAACCAACACATTAAGTACAGCCGTACCATCCAGCCTATCCAGACTACCAAAACCATCCAGACTACCCAAACCACCCAGACTATCCAGGCCATCCAGACTATCCAGACTACCCCAAAAAAATCCAGAATACCAAGACTACCCAAACCATCCAGAAAACCCAGACTATAAAAATATCCAGACCATCCAGACTACCAAGACCATCCAGACTACCCAGACCATCCAGACTATCCAAACCATACAGAATACACAGACCATCCAGACTACCCAAACCATCCAGACAACCCAGACCAACCAGACTATCCAGACTAAAAAAACATCCACACTATCCAGACTACCCAAACCATCCAGAATACCCAGACTATCCAGACAACAAAACCATCTAGAATACACAGACTATCCGGACTATCCAGAATACCCAGACCATGCAGACGACCCAGACTATCCTGACGACCAAACAAACCATCCAGACTACTCAGACCACCCAGACTATCCAAACCACCCAAACAATCCAGACTATCCAGACCATCCAGAATACCCAGACCATCCAGACTACCCAAACCATCCAGGCTACCCAAACCATCCAGGCTACCCAAACCATCCAGGCTACACAAACCATCCAGACTGGAATGTCTGCTTATTCTGGACGGTTTGGGTAGTCTGGATGGTCGAATAGTCTATGGTTTTGGTAGTCTGGACAGTCTGGATTGTCTGAATAGTCTCTGATTTGTGTAGTCTGGACAGTCTGGATTGTCTGAATAGTCTCTATGGTTTGGGTAATCTGGATAGTCTGGATGGTAAGGATGTTCTGGATGTTTTGGTTTGTCTGGATGGTGTGTGTAGTCTGGATGGTTGGATAGTCTGGATGGTTTGGGTAGTCTGGATAGTGTCAATGTTTTTTTAGTCTGGATAGTCTGGTTGGTCTGGATAGACCATCCAGAATATCCAGACTACTCAAACCGTCCAGACTATCCAGACAACCAAAACCACCCAGACCACACGGACTATCTAGACTACCCATACCATTCAGACCATCCAGACTACCCAGACCATCCAGACTACCCAAACCATCCAGACCACCCAGACATTTCAGACTAACCAACACATTAAGTACAGCCGTACCATCCAGCCTATCCAGACTACCAAAACCATCCAGACTACCCAAACCACCCAGACTATCCAGGCCATCCAGACTATCCAGACTACCCCAAAAAATCCAGAATACCCAGACTACCCAAACCATCCAGAAAACCCAGACTATAAAAATATCCAGACCATCCAGACTACCAAGACCATCCAGACTACCCAGACCATCCAGACTATCCAAACCATACAGAATACACAGACCATCCAGACTACCCAAACCATCCAGACAACCCAGACCAACCAGACTTTTCAGACTAAAAAAACATCCACACTATCCAGACTACCCAAACCATCCAGAATACCCAGACTATCCAGACAACAAAACCATCTAGAATACACAGACAATCCGGACTATCCAGAATACCCAGACCATGCAGACGACCCAGACTATCCTGACGACCAAACAAACCATCCAGACTACTCAGACCACCCAGACTATCCAAACCACCCAAACAATCCAGACTATCCAGACCATCCAGAATACCCAGACCATCCAGACTACCCAAACCATCCAGGCTACCCAAACCATCCAGGCTACACAAACCATCCAGACTGGAATGTCTGCTTATTCTGGACGGTTTGGGTAGTCTGGATGGTCGAATAGTCTATGGTTTTGGTAGTCTGGACAGTCTGGATTGTCTGAATAGTCTCTGATTTGTGTAGTCTGGACAGTCTGGATTGTCTGAATAGTCTCTATGGTTTGGGTAATCTGGATAGTCTGGATGGTAAGGATGTTTTGGTTTGTCTGGATGGTGTGTGTAGTCTGGATGGTTGGATAATCTGGATGGTTTGGGTAGTCTGGATAGTGTCAATGTTTTTTTAGTCTGGATAGTCTGGTTGGTCTGGATAGACCATCCAGAATATCCAGACTACTCAAACCGTCCAGACTATCCAGACAACCAAAACCACCCAGACCACACGGACTATCTAGACTACCCATACCATTCAGACCATCTAGACTACCCAAACCATCCAGACAACCCAGACCATCCAGACTAAAAAGCCATGGACACTATCCAGACTACCCAGACCATCCAGACTACCCAGACCATCCAGACTACCCAAACCATACAGACTACCCAGACTACTCAAACCATCCAGACTACCCAGACCATCCAGACTACCAAACCATCCAGACTACCAAACCATCCAGACCATCCATTCTATGCAGACCATCCAGACAACCCAAACCATCCAGAATACCCAGACAATGCAGACAACCCAAACCATACAGACCAAGCAGACTACCCAGACCATACAGACTATCCAGAAAACCCAAACAAACCATTCAGTCAATCCAGACCATCCAGACTACCCAAACCATACAGACTACCCAGACTACTCAAACCATCCAGACTACCCAGACCATCCAGACTACCAAACCATCCAGACTACCAAACCATCCAGACCATCCATTCTATGCAGACCATCCAGACAACCCAAACCATCCAGAATACCCAGACAATGCAGACAACCCAAACCATACAGACCAACCAGACTACCCAGACCATACAGACTATCCAGAATACCCAAACAAACATTTCAGTCAATCCAGACCATCCAGACTACCCAAACCATCCAGACCATCCAGACTACCCAAACCATCCAGACTAAAAAACCATGGACACTATCCAGACTACCCAGACCATCCAGACTATCCAGACAAACCATAACATCCATAACAACCGTACCATCCAGACTATCCAGATTACCCAGACCATAGAGACTATTCGACCATCCAGACAACCCAAACCATCCAGAAGAAGCAGACATTCCAGACTACCCAAACCATCAAAACCGTCCAGACCATACACACTACCCAGAATACCCAAACAAAGCATTCAGTCAATCCAGACCATCCAGACTACAGAAACCATACAGACTACCCAGACTACTCAAACCATCCAGACTACCCAGACCATCCAGACTACCCAAACCATCCAGACCACCCAGACATTTCAGACTAACCAACACATTAAGTACAGCCGTACCATCCAGCCTATCCAGACTACCAAAACCATCCAGACTACCCAGACTATCCAGGCCATCCAGACTATCCAGACTACCCCAAAAACATCCAGAATACCCAGAATACCCAAACCATCCAGAAAACCCAGACTATAAAAATATCCAGACCATCCAGACTACCAAGACCATCCAGACTACCCAGACCATCCAGACTATCCAAACCATACAGAATACACAGACCATCCAGACTACCCAAACCATCCAGACAACCCAGACCAACCAGACTATCCAGACTAAAAAAACATCCACACTATCCAGACTACCCAAACCATCCAGAATACCCAGACTATCCAGACAACAAAACCATCTAGAATACACAGACTATCCGGACTATCCAGAATACCCAGACCATGCAGACGACCCAGACTATCCTGACGACCAAACAAACCATCCAGACTACTCAGACCACCCAGACTATCCAAACCACCCAAACGATCCAGACTATCCAGACCATCCAGAATACCCAGACCATCCAGACTACCCAAACCATACAGGCTACCCAAACCATCCAGACTGGAATGTCTGCTTATTCTGGACGATTTGGGTAGTCTGGATGGTCGAATAGTCTATGGTTTTGGTAGTCTGGACAGTCTGGATTGTCTGAATAGTCTCTGATTTGTGTAGTCTGGACAGTCTGGATTGTCTGAATAGTCTCTATGGTTTGGGTAATCTGGATAGTCTGGATGGTAAGGATGTTCTGGATGTTTTGGTTTGTCTGGATGGTGTGTGTAGTCTGGATGGTTGGATAGTCTGGATGGTTTGGGTAGTCTGGATAGTGTCAATGTTTTTTTAGTCTGGATAGTCTGGTTGGTCTGGATAGACCATCCAGAATATCCAGACTACCCAAACCGTCCAGACTATCCAGACAACCAAAACCACCCAGACCACACGGACTATCTAGACTACCCATACCATTCAGACCATCTAGACTACCCAAACCATCCAGACAACCCAGACAACCCAGACCATCCAGACTAAAAAGCCATGGACACTATCCAGACTACCCAGACCATCCAGACTACCCAACCATCCAGACTATTCAGAAAAACCATAACATCCAGAACATCCGTATCATCCAGACTATTCGACAATCCAGACTAACCAAACCATCCAGAAGAAGCAGACATTCCAGACTACCCAAAACATCCAAACCGTCCAGACCATACAGACTATCCAGAATACCCAAACAAAGCATTCAGTAAATCCAGACCATCCAGACTACCCAAACCGTCCAGACTATCCAGACAACCAAAACCACCCAGACCACACGGACTATCTAGACTACCCATACCATTCAGACCATCCAGACTACCCAAACCATCCAGACAACCCAGACAATCCAGACAACCCAGACCATCCAGACTAAAAAACCATGGACACTATCCAGACTACCCAGACCATCCAGACTACCCAACCATCCAGACTATTCAGAAAAACCATAACATCCAGAACATCCGTACCATCCAGACTATCCAGATTACCCAGACCATAGAGACTATTCAGACAATCCAGACTACCCAAACCATCCAGAAGAAGCAGACATTCCAGACTACCCAAACCATCGAGACCACCCAGACATTCCAGACTAACCAAAACATCCAGTACATCCATACCATCCAGCCTATCCAGACTACCAAAACCATCCAGACTACCCAAACCACACAGACTATCCAGACTACCCAGACCCTCCAGACTATCAAAACCATCCAGACTACAAAAACCATCCACACTATCCAGACTACCAAACCATCCATTCTATGCAGACCATCCAGACTGTCCAGACTACCCAAACCATCCTTACTATCCAGACAACCCAAACCATCCAGAATACCCAGACAATGCAGACAACCCAAACCATCCAGACCATCCAAACTACCCCGACCATCCAGAATATCCAGACAAACAGACAAATCGTCCAGACAACCAAAACCATCCAGACTATCTAGACTACCCATACCATTCAGACCATCCAGACTACCCAAACCATCCAGACCACCCAAACCATACAGACTATTCAGACAACCCAGACCCTCCAGACTATCAAAACCATCCAGACTACAAAAACCATCCACACTATCCAGACTACCAAACCATCCATTCTATGCAGACCATCCAGACTGTCCAGACTACCCAAACCATCCTTACTATCCAGACAACCCAAACCATCCAGAATACCCAGACAATGCAGACAACCCAAACCATACAGACCATCCAGATTACCCAAACCATCCAGACTACCCAAAACCATCCAGACCATCCAAACTACCCCGACCATCCAGAATATCCAGACTACCCAAATCTTCCAGACAACCAAAACCATCCAGACTATCCAGACTATCTAGACTACCCATACCATTCAGACCATCCAGACTACCCAAACCATCCAGACTACCCAAACCATCCAGACTAAAAAACCATGGACACTATCCAGACTACCCAGACCATCCAGACTATCCAGACAAACCATAACATCCATAACAACCGTACCATCCAGACTATCCAGATTACCCAGACCATAGAGACTATTCGACCATCCAGACAACCCAAACCATCCAGAAGAAGCAGACATTCCAGACTACACAAACCATCAAAACCGTCCAGACCATACAGACTACCCAGAATACCCAAACAAAGCATTCAGTCAATCCAGACCATCCAGACTACAGAAACCATACAGACTACCCAGACTACTCAAACCATCCAGACTACCCAGACCATCCAGACTACCCAAACCATCCAGACATTTCAGACTAACCAACACATTAAGTACAGCCGTACCATCCAGCCTATCCAGACTACCAAAACCATCCAGACTACCCAAACCGCCCAGACTATCCAGGCCATCCAGACTATCCAGACTACCCCAAAAAAATCCAGAATACCCAGACTACCCAAACCATCCAGAAAACTCAGACTATAAAAATATCCAGATCATCCAGACTACCAAGACCATCCAGACTACCCAGACCATCCAGACTATCCAAACCATACAGAATACACAGACCATCCAGACTACCCAAACCATCCAGACAACCCAGACCAACCAGACTATCCAGACTAAAAAAACATCCACACTATCCAGACTACCCAAACCATCCAGAATACCCAGACAACAAAACCATCTAGAATACACAGACTATCCGGACTATCCAGAATACCCAGACCATGCAGACGACCCAGACTATCCTGACGACCAAACAAACCATCCAGACTAATCAGACCACCCAGACTATCCAAACCACCCAAACGATCCAGACTATCCAGACCATCCAGAATACCCAGACCATCCAGACTACCCAAACCATCCAGGCTACCCAAACCATCCAGGCTACACAAACCATCCAGACTGGAATGTCTGCTTATTCTGGACGGTTTGGGTAGTCTGGATGGTCGAATAGTCTATGGTTTTGGTAGTCTGGACAGTCTGGATTGTCTGAATAGACTCTGATTTGTGTAGTCTGGACAGTCTGGATTGTCTGAATAGTCTCTATGGTTTGGGTAATCTGGATAGTCTGGATGGTAAGGATGTACTGGATGTTTTGGTTTGTCTGGATGGTGTGTGTAGTCTGGATGGTTGGATAGTCTGGATGGTTTGGGTAGTCTGGATAGTGTCAATGTTTTTTTAGTCTGGATAGTCTGGTTTGTCTGGATAGACCATCCAGAATATCCACACTACCCAAACCGTCCAGACTATCCAGACAACCAAAACCACCCAGACCACACGGACTATCTAGACTACCCATACCATTCAGACCATCTAGACTACCCAAACCATCCAGACAACCCAGACAACCCAGACCATCCAGACTAAAAAGCCATGGACACTCTCCAGACTACCCAGACCATCCAGACTACCCAACCATCCAGACTATTCAGAAAAACCATAACATCCAGAACATCCGTACCATCCAGACTATTCGACAATCCAGACTACCCAAACCATCCAGAAGAAGCAGACATTCCAGACTACCCAAAACATCCAAACCGTCCAGACCATACAGACTATCCAGAATACCCAAACAAAGCATTCAGTAAATCCAGACCATCCAGACACCCCAAACCATTCAGACTATCCAGAGAACCAAAACCACCCAGACCACACAGACCATCTAGACTACCCATACCATTCAGACCATCCAGACTACCCAAACCATCCAGACAACCCAGACAATCCAGACAACCCAGACCATCCAGACTAAAAAACCATGGACACTATCCAGACTACCCAGACCATCCAGACTACCCAACCATCCAGACTATTCAGAAAAACCATAACATCCAGAACATCCGTACCATCCAGACTATCCAGATTACCCAGACCATAGAGACTATTCAGACAATCCAGACTACCCAAACCATCCAGAAGAAGCAGACATTCCAGACTACACAAACCATCAAGACCACCCAGACATTCCAGACTAACCAAAACATCCAGTACATCCATACCATCCAGCCTATCCAGACTACCAAAACCATCCAGACTACAAAAACCATCCAGACTATCCAGACTACCAAACCATCCATTATATGCAGACCATACAGACTGTCCAGACTACCCAAACCATCCTTACTATCCAGACAACCCAAACCATCCAGAATACCCAGACAATGCAGACAACCCAAACCATACAGACCATCCAGATTACCCAAACCATCCAGACTACCCAAACCATCCAGACAACCAAAACCATCCAGACTATCTAGACTACCATACCATTCAGACCATCCAGACTACCCAAACCATCCAGACCATCCAGACTACCCAAACCATCCAGACTAAAAAACCATGGACACTATCCAGACTACCCAGACCATCCAGACTATCCAGACAAACCATAACATCCATAACAACCGTACCATCCAGACTATCCAGATTACCCAGACCATAGAGACTATTCGACCATCCAGACAACCCAAACCATCCAGAAGAAGCAGACATTCCAGACTACCCAAACCATCAAAACCGTCCAGACCATACAGACTACCCAGAATACCCAAACAAAGCATTCAGTCAATCCAGACCATCCAGACTACAGAAACCATACAGACTACCCAGACTACTCAAACCATCCAGACTACCCAGACCATCCAGACTACCCAAACCATCCAGACCACCCAGACATTTCAGACTAACCAACACATTAAGTACAGCCGTACCATCCAGCCTATCCAGACTACCAAAACCATCCAGACTACCCAAACCACCCAGACTATCCAGGCCATCCAGACTATCCAGACTACCCCAAAAAAATCCAGAATACCCAGACTACCCAAACCATCCAGAAAACCCAGACTATAAAAATATCCAGACCATCCAGACTACCAAGACCATCCGGACTACCCAGACCATCCAGACTATCCAAACCATACAGAATACACAGACCATCCAAACTACCCAAACCATCCAGACAACCCAGACCAACCAGACTATCCAGACTAAAAAAACATCCACACTATCCAGACTACCCAAACCATCCAGAATACCCAGACTATCCAGACAACAAAACCATCTAGAATACACAGACTATCCGGACTATCCAGAATACCCAGACCATGCAGACGACCCAGACTATCCTGACGACCAAACAAACCATCAAGACTACTCAGACAACCCAGACTATCCAAACCACCCAAACAATCCAGACTATCCAGACCATCCAGAATACCCAGACCATCCAGACTACCCAAACCATCCAGGCTACCCAAACCATCCAGGTTACACAAACCATCCAGACTGGAATGTCTGCTTATTCTGGACGGTTTGGGTAGTCTGGATGGTCGAATAGTCTATGGTTTTGGTAGTCTGGACAGTCTGGATTGTCTGAATAGACTCTGATTTGTGTAGTCTGGACAGTCTGGATTGTCTGAATAGTCTCTATGGTTTGGGTAATCTGGATAGTCTGGATGGTAAGGATGTACTGGATGTTTTGGTTTGTCTGGATGGTGTGTGTAGTCTGGATGGTTGGATAGTCTGGATGGTTTGGGTAGTCTGGATAGTGTCAATGTTTTTTTAGTCTGGATAGTCTGGTTGGTCTGGATAGACCATCCAGAATATCCAGACTACCCAAACCGTCCAGACTATACAGACAACCAAAACCACCCAGACCACACGGACTATCTAGACTACCCATACCATTCAGACCATCTAGACTACCCAAACCATCCAGACAACCCAGACAACCCAGACCATCCAGACTAAAAAGCCATGGACACTCTCCAGACTACCCAGACCATCCAGACTACCCAACCATCCAGACTATTCAGAAAAACCATAACATCCAGAACATCCGTACCATCCAGACTATTCGACAATCCAGACTACCCAAACCATCCAGAAGAAGCAGACATTCCAGACTACCCAAAACATCCAAACCGTCCAGACCATACAGACTATCCAGAATACCCAAACAAAGCATTCAGTAAATCCAGACCATCCAGACAACCCAAACCATTCAGACTATCCAGACAACCAAAACCACCCAGACCACACGGACTATCTAGACTACCCATACCATTCAGACCATCCAGACTACCCAAACCATCCAGACAACCCAGACAATCCAGACAACCCAGACCATCCAGACTAAAAAACCATGGACACTATCCAGACTACCCAGACCATCCAGACTACCCAACCATCCAGACTATTCAGAAAAACCATAACATCCAGAACATCCGTACCATCCAGACTATTCGACAATCCAGACTACCCAAACCATCCAGAAGAAGCAGACATTCCAGACTACACAAACCATCAAGACCAACCAGACATTCCAGACTAACCAAAACATCCAGTACATCCATACCATCCAGCCTATCCAGACTACCAAAACCATCCAGACTACAAAAACCATCCAGACTATCCAGACTACCAAACCATCCATTATATGCAGACCATCCAGACTGTCCAGACTACCCAAACCATCCTTACTATCCAGACAACCCAAACCATCCAGAATACCCAGACAACCCAAACCATACAGACCATCCAGATTACCCAAACCATCCAGACTACCCAAAACCATCCAGACCATCCAAACTACCCCGACCATCCAGAATATCCAGACTACCCAAATCGTCCAGACAACCAAAACCATCCAGACTATCTAGACTACCCATACCATTCAGACCATCCAGACTACCCAAACCATCCAGACCATCCAGACTACCCAAACCATCCAGAATAAAAAACCATGGACACTATCCAGACTACCCAGACCATCCAGACTATCCAGACACCATAACATCCATAACAACCGTACCATCCAGACTATCCAGATTACCCAGACCATAGAGACTATTCGACCATCCAGACAACCCAAACCATCCAGAAGAAGCAGACATTCCAGACTACCCAAACCATCAAAACCGTCCAGACCATACAGACTACCCAGAATACCCAAACAAAGCATTCAGTCAATCCAGACCATCCAGACTACAGAAACCATACAGACTACCCAGACTACTCAAACCATCCAGACTACCCAGACCATCCAGACTACCCAAACCATCCAGACCACCCAGACATTTCAGACTAACCAACACATTAAGTACAGCCGTACCATCCAGCCTATCCAGACTACCAAAACCATCCAGACTACCCAAACCACCCAGACTATCCAGGCCATCCAGACTATCCAGACTACCCCAAAAAAATCCAGAATACCCAGACTACCCAAACCATCCAGAAAACCCAGACTATAAAAATATCCAGACCATCCAGACTACCAAGACCATCCAGACTACCCAGACCATCCAGACTATCCAAACCATACAGAATACACAGACCATCCAGACTACCCAAACCATCCAGACAACCCAGACCAACCAGACTATCCAGACTAAAAAAACATCCACACTATCCAGACTACCCAAACCATCCAGAATACCCAGACTATCCAGACAACAAAACCATCTAGAATACACAGACTATCCGGACTATCCAGAATACCCAGACCATCCGGACTATCCAGAATACCCAGACCATGCAGACGACCCAGACTATCCTGACGACCAAACAAACCATCCAGACTACTCAGACCACCCAGACTATCCAAACCACCCAAACGATCCAGACCATCCAGAATACCCAGACCATCCAGACTACCCAAACTATCCAGGCTACCCAAACCATCCAGACTGGAATGTCTGCTTATTCTGGACGGTTTGGGTAGTCTGGATGGTCGAATAGTCTATGGTTTTGGTAGTCTGGACAGTCTGGATTGTCTGAATAGTCTCTATGGTTTGGGTAATCTGGATAGTCTGGATGGTAAGGATGTTCTGGATGTTTTGGGTTGTCTGGATGGTGTGTGTAGTCTGGATGGTTGGATAGTCTGGATGGTTTGGGTAGTCTGGATAGTGTCAATGTTTTTTAGTCTGGATAGTCTGGTTGGTCAGGATAGACCATCCAGAATATCCAGACTACCTAAACCGTCCAGACTATCCAGACAACCAAAACCACCCAGACCACACAGACTATCTAGACTACCCATACCATTCAGACCATCTAGACTACCCAAACCATCCAGACAACCCAGACAACCCAGACCATCCAGACTAAAAAGCCATGGACACTATCCAGACTACCCAGACCATCCAGACTACCCAACCATCCAGACTATTCAGAAAAACCATAACATCCAGAACATCCGTACCATCCAGACTATTCGACAATCCAGACCACCCAAACCATCCAGAAGAAGCAGACATTCCAGACTACCCAAAACATCCAAACCGTCCAGACCAAACAGACTATCCAGAATACCCAAACAAAGCATTCAGTAAATCCAGACCATCCAAACAACCCAAACCATACAGACTATCCAGACAACCAAAACCACACAGACCACACGGACTATCTAGACTACCCATACCATTCAGACCATCCAGACTACCCAAACCATCCAGACAACCCAGACAATCCAGACAACCCAGACCATCCAGACTAAAAAAACATGGACACTATCCAGACTACCCAGACCATCCAGACTACCCAACCATCCAGACTATTCAGAAAAAACATAACATCCAGAACATCCGTACCATACAGACTATCCAGATTACCCAGACCATAGAGACTATTCAGACAATCCAGACTACCCAAACCATCCAGAAGAAGCAGACATTCCAGACTACCCAAACCGTCCAGACCATACAGACTATCCAGAATACCCAAACAAAGCATTAAGTCAATCCAGACCATCCAGACTACCCAAACCATACAGACTATCCAGACAACTCAAACCATCCAGACTACCCAGACCATCCAGACTAAAAAACCATGGACACTATCCAGACTACCCAGACCATATCCAGACTACCCAACCATCCAGACTATTCAGAAAAACCATAACATCCAGAACAACCGTACCATCCAGATTACCCAGACAGTAGAGACTATTCGACCATCCAGACTATCCAGACTACCCAAACCATACAGACTATCCAGACTACTCAAACCATCCAGACTACCCAGACCATCCAAACTATCAAAACCATCCAGACTAAGAAACCATCCAGACCATCCATTCTATGCAGACCATCCAGACTGTCCAGACTACCCAAACCATCCTTACTATCCAGACAACGCAAACCATCCAGATTACCCAAACAATGCAGACAACCCAAACCATACAGACCATCCAGATTACCCAAACCATCCAGACAACCAAAACCATCCAGACCATCAGGACTATCTAGACTACCCATACCATTCAGACCATCCAGACTACCCAAACCATCCAGAAGAAGCAGACATTCCAGACTACCCAAACCATCCAAACCATACAGACTATCCAGAATTCCCAAACACACCATTCAGTCAATCCAGACCATCCAGACTACCCAGACTACTCAAACCATCCAGACATTCCAGACTAACCAAAACATCCAGTACATCCGTATCATCCAGCCCATCCAGACTACCAAAACCATCCAGACTACCCAAACCACCCAAACTATCGAGGCCATTCAGACTATCCAGACTACCCAAACCATCCAGAATACCCAGACCCTCCAGACTACCCAAACCATCCAGACGATCCAGAATACCCAAACCATCCAGACAACCCAGACTATCCAGACTACAAAAACATCCAGACCATCCAGACTACATAAACAATCTAGTACGCCCGTACCATCCAGCCCATCCAGACTACCAAAACCATCCAGACTACCGAAACCACCCAAACTATCAAGGCCACCCAGACCATCCAGACTACCCAAACCATTCAGACGATCCAGAATACCCAAACCATCCAGACAACCAGAATATCCAGACTAAAAAAACATCCAGAACATCCTTACCATCCAGACTATCCAGATTACCCAGACCATAGAGACTATTCGACCATCCATACTACCCAAACCATCCAGAAAAAGCAGACATTCCAGACCATCCAAACCGTCCAGACCATACAGACTATCCAGAATACCCAAACAAAGCATTCAGTCAATCCAGACCATCCAGACTACACAAACCATACAGATTATCCAGACTACCCAGACCCTCCAGACTATCAAAACCATCCAGACTACAAAAACCATCCACACTATCCAGATTACCAAACCATCCATTCTATGCAGACCATCCAGACTGTCCACACTACCCAAACCATCCTTACTATCCAGACAACCCAAACCATCCAGAATACCCAGACAATGCAGACAACCCAAACCATACAGACCATCCAGATTACCCAAACCATCCAGACTACCCAAAACCATCCAGACCATCCAAACTACCCCGGCCATCCAGAATATCCAGACTACCCAAATCGTCCAGACAACCAAAACCATCCAGACTATCCAGACTATCTAGACTACCCATACCATTCAGACCATCCAGACTACCCAAACCATCCAGACTAAAAAACCATGGACACTATCCAGACTACCCAGACCATCCAGACTATCCAGACAAACCATAACATCCATAACAACCGTACCATCCAGACTATCCAGATTACCCAGACCATAGAGACTATTCGACCATCCACACAACCCAAACCATCCAGAAGAAAAAGACATTCCAAACTACCCAAACCATCAAAACCGTCCAGACCATACAGACTACCCAGAATACCCAAACAAAGCATTCAGTCAATCAAGACCATCCAGACTACAGAAACCATACAGACTACCCAGACTACTCAAACCATCCAGACTACCCAGACCATCCAGACTACCCAAACCATCCAGACCACCCAGACATTCCAGACTAACCAAAACATCCAGTACATCATACCATCCAGCCTATCCAGACTACCAAAACCATCCAGACTACCCGAACCACCCAGACTATCCAGGCAATCCAGACGCTCCAGACTATCCAGAAAACCCAAACAAAGCATTCAGTCAATCTAGACCATCCAGACTACCCAAACCATACAGACTACCCAGACTACTCAAACCATCCAGACCATCCAGACTACAAAAACCATCCAGACTATCCAGACTACCAAAACCATCCAGGCTATCAAAACCATCCAGACTACCCATTCTATGCAGACCATCCAGACTGTCCAGACTACCAAAACCATTCTAACTATCCAGACTATCCAGACAACCCAAACCATCCAGAATACCCAGACAATGCAGACAACCCAAACCATACAGACTACCCAAACCATCCAGACATCCCAGACCATCCAAACTACCTAGACCATCCAGAATATCCAGACTACCCAAACCGTCCAGACGATCCAGAACATCCAGATTAAAAAACCATGGACACTATCCAGACAACACAGACCATCCAGACTACCAACAATCCAGACTATCCAGACAAACCATAACATCCAGAACATCTGTACCATCCAGACTATCCAGATTACCCAAACCATAGAGACTATTCAGACAATCCAGACTACCCAAACCATCCAGACAACCCAGAACATCCAGACAAAAAACCATGGACACTATCCAGACTACCCAGACCATCCAGACTACCCAAACATCCAGACAAACCATAACATACAGAACATCCGTACCATCCAGACTATCCAGATTAACCAGACCAGAGACTATTCGACCATCCAGACTACCCAAACCATCCAGAATAAGCAGACATTCCAGACTACCCAAACCATCCAGACCATACAGACTATCCAGAATACCCAAACAAACCATTCAGTCAATCCAGACCATCTGGACTATCTAGACTACCCATACCATTCAGACCATCCAGACTATCCAAACCATCCAGACAACCCAGAACATCCAGACTAAAAAACCATGGACACTATCCAGACTACCCAGACCATCCAGACTACCCAAACATCCAGACAAACCATAAGATCCAGAACATCTGTACCATCCAGACTATCCTGACTACCCAAACCACCCAGACTATCCAGGCCATCCAGACTATCCAGACTACCCAAACCATCCAGAATACCCAGACCATCCAAACTACCCAAACCATCCAGACGATCCAGACAAACCATAACATCCAGAATTTCCAGATAACCCAGACCATAGAGACTATTCGACCATCCAGACTACCCAAACCATCCAGAATAAGCAGACATTCCAGACTACCCAAATCATCCAAACCGCCCAGACCATACAGACTATCCAGAAAACCCAAACAAACCATTCAGTCAATCCAGACCATCCAGACTACACAAACCATACAGACTACCCAGACTACTCAAACCATCCAGACTACCCAGACCATCCAGACTACCCAGACCATCCAGACTACCCGGACCATCCAGACTACCAAACCATCCAGACAAACCATAAGATCCAGAACATCTGTACCATCCAGACGATCCAGATTAACCAGACCATAGAGACTATTCGACCATCCAGACTACCCAAACCATCCAGAATAAGCAGACATTCTAGACTACCCTAACCGTCCAGACAATACAGACTATCCAGAATACCCAAACAAACCATTCAGTCAATCCAGACCATCCGGACTATCTAGACTACCCATACCATTCAGACCATCCAGACTACCCAAACCATCCAGACAACCCAGAACATCCAGACTAAAAAACCATGGACACTATCCAGACTACCCAGACCATCCAGACTACCCAAACATCCAGACAAACCATAAGATCCAGAACATCCGTACCATCCAGACTATCCAGATTACCCAGACCATAGAGACTATTCGACCATCCAGACTACCCAAACCATCCAGAATAAGCAGACATTCTAGACTACCCAAACCGTCCAGACCATACAGACTATCCAGACTACCCAAACATCCAGACTAACCAAAACATCCAGTATATCCGTACCATCCAGCCTATCCAGACTACCCAAACCACCCAGACTATCCAGGCCATCCAGACTATCCAGACTACCCAAACTATCCAGAATACCCAGACCATCCAGACTACCCAAACCATCCAGACAAACCATAACATCCAGAATTTCCAGATTACCCAGACCATAGAGACTATTCGACCATCCAGACTACCCAAACCATCCAGAATAAGCAGACATTCCAGACTACCCAAATCATCCAAACCGTCCAGACCATACAGACTATCCAGAAAACCCAAACAAACCATTCAGTCAATCCAGACCATCCAGACTACCCAAACCATACAGACTACCCAGACTACTCAAACCACACAGACTACCCAGACCATCCAGACTACCAAACCATCCAGACTACCAAACCATCCAGACCATCCATTCTATGCAGACCATCCAGACAACCCAAACCATCCAGAATACCCAGACAATGCAGACAACCCAAACCATACAGACCAACCAGACTACCCAGACCATACAGACTATCCAGAAAACCCAAACAAACCATTCAGTCAATCCAGACCATCCAGACTACCCAAACCATACAGACTACCCAGACTACTCAAACCATCCAGACTACCCAGACCATCCAGACTACCAAACCATCCAGACTACCAAACCATCCAGACCATCCATTCTATGCAGACCATCCAGACAACCCAAACCATCCAGAATACCCAGACAATGCAGACAACCCAAACCATACAGACCATCCAGACTACCCAAACCATCCAGACATCCCAGACCATCCAAACTACCTAGACCATCCAGAATATCCAGACTACCCAAACCGTCCAGACAACCAAAACCATCCAGACCATCCGGACAATCTAGACTACCCATACCATTCAGACCATCCATACTAAAAAACCATGGACACTATCCAGACTACCCAACCATCCAGACTATTCAGACAAACCATAACATCCGTACCATCCAGACTATCCAGATTACCCAGACCATAGAGACTATTCGACCATCCAGACTACCCAAACCATCCAGAAGAAGCAGACATTCCAGACTACCCAAACCATCCAGACCATACAGACTATCCAGAAAACCCAAACAAAGCATTCAGTCAATCCAGACCATCCAGACTACCCAAACCATACAGACCACCCAGACTACTCAAACTATCCAGACTACCCAGACCATCCAGACTACAAAAACCATCCAGACTATCCAGACTACCAAAACCATCCAGACTATCAAAACCATCCAGACTACCCATTCTATGCAGACCATCCAGACTGTCCAGACTACCAAAACCATTCTAACTATCCAGACTATCCAGACATTCCAAACCATCCAGAATACCCAGACAATGCAGACAACCCAAACCATACAGACTACCCAAACCATCCAGACATCCCAGACCATCCAAACTACCTAGACCATCCAGAATATCCAGACTACCCAAACCGTCCAGACTATCTAGTCAACCAAAACCATCCAGACAACCCAGAACATCCAGATTAAAAAACCATGGACACTATCCAGACTACACAGACCATCCAGACTACCCAACCATCCAGACAAACCATAACATCCAGAACATTTGTACCATCCAGATTATCCAGATTACCCAGACAATAGAGACTATTCGACCATCCAGACTACCCAAACCATCCAGAATAAGCAGACATTCCAGACTACCCAAACCATCCAAACCGTCCAGACCATACAGACTATCCAGAATACCCAAACAAACCATTTAGTCAATCCAGACCATCCAGACTACCCAAACCATACAGACTACCCAGACTACTTAAACCATCCAGACTACCCAGACCATCCAGACTACCAAACCATCCAGACTACCAAACCATCCAGACCATCCATTCTATGCAAACCATCCGGACAACCCAAACCATCCAGAATACCCAGACAATGCAGACAACCCAAACCATACAGACCATCCAGACTACCCAAACCATCCAGACATCCCAGACCATCCAAACTACCTAGACCATCCAGAATATCCAGACTATCCAGAAGAAGATGACATTCCAGACTACCCAAACCATCCAAACCGTCCAGACCATACAGACTATCCAGAAAACCCAAACTAACCATTCAGTCAATCCAGACCATCCAGACTACCCAAACCATACAGACTACCCAGACTACTCAAACCATCCAGACTACAAAAACCTTCCAGACTATCCAGACTACCAAAACCATCCAGACTATCAAAACCATCCAGACTACCCATTCTATGCAGACCATCCAGACTATCCAGACAACCCAAACCATCCAGAATACCCAGACAATGCAGACAACCCAAACCATACAGACCATCCAGACTACCCAAACCATCCAGACATCCCAGACAATGGAGACAACCCAAACCATACAGACTACCTAAACCATCCAGACATCCAAGACCATCCAAAATACCTAGACCATCCAGAATATCCAGACTACCCAAACCATAACCCAGAACATCCAGATTAAAAAACCATGGACACTATCCAGACTACACAGACCATCCAGACTACCAAACCATCCAGACTATCCAGACAAACCATAACATCCAGAACATCTGTACCATCCAGATTATCCAGATTACCCAGACCATAGAGACTATTCAACCATCCAGACTACCCAAACCATCCAGAATAAGCAGACATTCCAGACTATCCAAACCATCCAAACCGTCCAGACCATACAGACTATCCAGAATACCCAAACTAACCATTCAGTCAATCCAGACCATCCAGACTACCCAAACCATAAACACTACCCAGACTACTCAAACCATCCAGACTACACAGACCATCCAGACTACCCAAACCATCCAGACCACCCAGACATTCCAGACTAACCAAAACATCCAGTACATCCATACCATCCAGCCTATCCAGACTACCAAAACCATCCAGACTATCCAAACCACCCAGACTATCCAGGCAATCCAGGCTCTCCAGACAAACCATAACATCCAGACTATCCTGATTACCCAGACCATAGAGACTATTCGACCATCCAGACTACCCAAACCATCCAGAAAAAGCAGACAATCCAGACTACCCAAACCATCAAGACCATACAGACTATCCAGAATACCCAAACAAACCATTCAGTCAATCCAGACCATCAAGACTACCCAAACCATACAGACTACCCAGACTACTCAAACCATCCAGACTACCCAGACCATCCAGACAACCCAAACCATCCAAACCATACAGACTATCCAGAATACCCAAACAAACCATACAGTCAATCCAGACCATCCAGACTACCCAAACCATACCGACTACCCAGACAACCAAAACCATCCAGACCACCCGGACTATCTAGAGTACCCATACCATTCAGACCATCCAGACAACCCAGAACATCCAGACTAAAAAAACATGGACACTATCCAAACTACCCAGACCATCCAGACTACCCAAACATCAAGACAAACCATAACATCCAGAACATCTGTACCATCCAGACTATCCAGATTACCCAGACCATAGAGACTATTCGACCATCCAGACTACCCAAACCATCCAGAATAAGCAGACATTCCAGACTACCCAAACCGTCCAGACCATACAGACTATCCAGACTACCCAAACATCCAGGCTAACCAAAACATCCAGTATATCCGTACCATCCAGCCTATCCAGACTACCCAAACCACCCAGACTATCCAGGCCATCCAGACTACCCAAACCATCCAGAATACCCAGACCATCCAGACTACACACACCATCCAGACGATCCAGACAAACCATAACATCCAGACTTTCCAGATTACCCAGACCATCCAGAATAAGCAGACATTCCAGACTACCCAAACCATCCAGACCATACAGACTATCCAGAATACCCAAACAAACCATTCAGTCAATCCAGACCATCCAGACTACCCAAACCATACAGACTACCCAGACTACTCAAACCATCCAGACTACCCAGACCATCCAGACTACCAAACCATCCAGACTACCAAACCATCCAGACCATCCATTCTATGCAGACCATCCAGACCACCCAAACCATCCAGAATAAGCAGACTATCCAGACTACCAAACCATCCAGACCATCCATTCTATGCAGACCATCCAGACTACCCAAACCATGGAGACTATTCGACCATCCAGAACACCCAAACCATCCAGACTACCCAAACATCCAGACAAACCATAACATCTGTACCATCCAGACTATCCAGATTACCCAGACCATAGAGACTATTCGACCATCCAGACTACCCAAACCATCCAGAATAAGCAGACATTCCAGACTACCCAAACCGTCCAGACCATACAGACTATCCAGACTACCCAAACATCCAGACTAACCAAAACATCCAGTATATCCGTACCATTCAGCCTATCCAGACTACCCAAACCACCCAGACTATCCAGGCCATCCAGACTATCCAGACTACCCAAACCATCCAGAATACCCAGACCATCCAGACTACCCAAACCATCCAGACGATCCAGACAAACCATAACATCCAGACTTTCCAGATTACCCAGACCATAGAGACTATTCGACCATCCAGAACACCCAAACCATCCAGAATACCAAAACCATCCAGAATACTCAGACCATCCAGACTACCCAAACCATCCAGAAATCCCAGACCATCCAGTCTACCCAACGAATCCAGACTATCCAGACCACCCAGACAAATCAGACCATCCAGACCAGCCAGACTACCCAGACCACACAAACCATCAAGCCTATCCAGACTCCCAAAACCATCCAGACTACCAAAACCACCCAGACAATCCAGGCTATCCAGACTACCCAAAAAAAATCCAGAATACCCAGACCATCCAGACTATCCAAACCATCCAGACAACCCAGACTATAAAAATATCCAGACCATCCAGACTACCAAGACCATTCAGACTACCCAGACCATCCAGACTATCCAAACCATACAGAATACCTAGACCATACTGGGGCTCTCTCATGCCGTCCCTGGAGGGGGTGCGTCACATGAGTGGGTTGAGTCACTGATGTGGTCATCCTGTCTGGGTTGCCCCCCCCCTCCCTTGGGTTGTGCCGTGGCGGAGGTCTTTGTGGGCTATACTCAGCCTTGTCTCAGGATGGTAAGTTGGTGGTTGAAGATATCCCTCTAGTGGTGTGGGGGCTGTGCTTTGGCAAAGTGGGTGGGGTTATATCCTTCCTGTTTGGCCCTGTCCGGGGGTGTCCTCGGATGGGGCCACAGTGTCTCCTGACCCCTCCTGTCTCAGCCTCCAGTATTTATGCTGCAGTAGTTTATGTGTCGGGGGGCTAGGGTCAGTTTGTTATATCTGGAGTACTTCTCCTGTCCTATTCGGTGTCCTGTGTGAATCTAAGTGTGCGTTCTCTAATTCTCTCCTTCTCTCTTTCTCTCGGAGGACCTGAGCCCTAGGACCATGCCCCAGGACTACCTGACATGATGACTCCTTGCCGTCACCAGTCCACCTGGCCGTGCTGCTGCTCCAGTTTCAACTGTTCTGCCTTATTATTATTCGACCATGCTGGTCATTTATGAACATTTGAACATCTTGGCCATGTTCTGTTATAATCTCCACCCGGCACAGCCAGAAGAGGACTGGCCATCCCACATATGCTCTCTCTAATTCTCTCTTTCTTTCTCTCTCTCGGAGGACCTGAGCCCTAGGACCACCTGACATGATGACTCCTTGCTGTCCCCAGTCCACCTGACTGTGCTGCTGCTCCAGTTTCAACTGTTCTGCCTTATTATTATTCGACCATGCTGGTCATTTATGAACATTTGAACATTTTGACCATGTTCTGTTATAATCTCCACCCGGCACAGCCAGAAGAGGACTGGCCACCCCACATAGCCTGGTTCCTCTCTAGGTTTCTTCCTAGGTTTTGGCCTTTCTAGGGAGTTTTTCCTAGCCACCGTGCTTCTACACCTGCATTGCTTGCTGTTTGGGGTTTTAGGCTGGGTTTCTGTACAGCACTTTGAGATATCAGCTGATGTGAGAAGGGCTATATAAATAAATTTGATTTGATTTGATCCAGACTACCCAAACCATCCAGAACAACCAGACTATCCAGACTAAAAAAACATTGACACTATCCAGACTACCCAAACCATCCAGACTATCCAACCATCCAGACTACACACACCATCCAGACAAACCAAAACATCCAGAACATCCTTACCATCCAGACTATCCAGATTACCCAAACCATAGAGACTATTCAGACAATCCAGACTGTCCAGACTACACAAATCAGAGACTATTCAGACCATCCAGACTACCCAAACCATCTAGAATAAGCATACATTCCAGATTACCCAAACCATCCAGACCATTCAGACTATCCAGACTACCCAAAACCATCCAGACATCCCAGACCATCCAAACTACCTAGACCATCCAGAATATCCAGACTACCCAAACCGTCCAGACAACCAAAACCATCCAGACTACCCAAACCATACAGACCATCCAGACTAAAAAACCATCCACACAATCCAGACCACCCAAACCATCCAAACTACAAAGACCTTGCAGACAAACCAAAACAACCAGAACATCCGTACCTTCCAGACTATACAGACTACAGAAATCTTCCAAACTATCCAGACCATCCGGACTACACAGACAATCCAGACTACCCAAACCATCCAGAATATCCAGACCATTCAGACTATCCAGACTACCCAAAACATCCAGAATACCCAGACCATCCAGACTACCCAAACCATCCAGAATACCCAGACCATCCAGACTACCCAAACCATCCAGACGATCCAGACAAACCATAACATCCAGACTTTCCAGATTACCCAGACCATAGAGACTATTCGACCATCCAGACTACCCAAACCATCCAGAATACCCAGACCATCCAGACTACCCAAACCATCCAGACTACCAAAACCATCCGGACTACCCAAACCATCCAGAATTCCAAAACAATCCAGACCATCAATACTATCCAGATAGTTCAGACCATCCAGACAATCCCGACAATCAAGACGATCCAGACTACCCGAAACATCCAGACCATTCTGACTATCCAGACCACACAAACAATCCAGACTAACCAAACCATAAAGAATACCTAGACCATCCAGACTACCCAGAATATCCAGACAATCCAGACTAACCAAACCATAAAGAATACCTAGACCATCCAGACTACCCAGACCATCAGATGACTCAAAACATCCAGACTACCCAAAACATGCAGACTATCCAGACCACCCAGACAAATTAGACCATCCAGACTACTCAGACCACCCAGACTTCCCAAACCATCCAGACTACACAAACCATCCAGACTATCCGGACTATCCAGAATACCCAGACTATCCTGACGACCAAACAAACCATCCACACTACTCAGACCACCCAGATTATCCAAACCACCCAAACGATCCAGACTATCCAGACTATCCAGACTACCCAACCATCCAGACTATTCAGAAAAACCATAACATCCCGAACATCCGTACCATCCAGACTATTCGACCATCCAGACTACCCAAACCATCCAGAAGAAGCAGACATTCCAGACTACCCAAAACATCAAACCGTCCAGACCATACAGACTATCCAGAATACCCAAACAAAGCATTCAGTCAATCCAGACCATCCAGACTAAAACACCATCGACACTATCCAGACTACCCAGACCATCCAGACTACCCAACCATCCAGACTATTCAGAAAAACCATAACATCCGTACCATCCAGACTATTCGACCATCCAGACTACCCAAACCATCCAGAAGAAGCAGACATTCCAGACTACCCAAACCGTCCAGACCATACAGACTATCCAGAATACCCAAACAAAGCATTCAGTCAATCCAGACCATCCAGACTACTCAAACCATACAGACTATCCAGACTACTCAAACCATCCAGACTACCCAGACCATCCAGACTAAAAAACCATGGACACTATCCAGACTACCCAGACCATATCCAGACTACCCAACCATCCAGACTATTCAGAAAAACCATAACATCCAGAACAACCGTACCATCCAGATTACCCAGACAGTAGAGACTATTCGACCATCCAGACTACCCAAACCATCCAGAAGAAGCAGACATTCCAGACTACCCAAACCATACAGATTATCCAGAATACCCAAACAAAGCATTCAGTCAATCCAGACCATCCAGACTACCCAAACCATACAGACTATCCAGACTACTCAAACCATCCAGACTACCCAGACCATCCAGACTATCAAAACCATCCAGACTACCAAACCATCCAGACCATCCATTCTATGCAGACCATCCAGACTGTCCAGACTACCCAAACCATCCTTACTATCCAGACAACCCAAACCATCCAGAATACCCAGACAATGCAGACAACCCAAACCATACAGACCATCCAGATTACCCAAACCATCCAGACTACCTAAAACCATCCAAACTACCTCGACCATCCAGAAAATCCAGACTACCCAAACCATCCAGACCATCAGGGCTATCTAGACTACCCATATCATTCAGACGATCCAGACTGCCCAAACCATCCAGAATACCCAAACAAAGCATTCAGTCAATCCAGACCAACCAGACTACCCAAACCATACAGACTACTCAAACCATCCAGACTACCCAGACCATCCAGACTACCCAAACCATACAGACATTCCAGACTAACCAAAACATCCAGTACATCCATACCATCCAGACGACCAAAACCATCCAGAATAACCAGACCATTTAGACTATCCAGACTACCCAAACCATCCGGAATACCAAGACCATCCAGAATTCCCAAACCATCCAGACCATCAATACTATCCAGATGAATCTGACTACCCAGACAGTTCAGACCATCCCGACTATCAATACGATCCAGACTACCCAAAACATCCAGACTACACACCCAGACCCCTCAAGACCATCCAAACCACCCAGACAATCCAGACCATCCTGACTATCCAGACTAACCAAACCATAAAGAATACCTAGACCATCCAGACTACCCAGACAATCCAAACTATCCAGACAACTCAGACCATCCAGACTACCCAGACCATCCAGACTACCCAAAACATGCAGAATACCCAGACCATCAAGACTACGCAGACCATCCGGACCATTCAGACTACCCAGACTATCCTGACGACCAAACAAACCATCCAGACTACCCAGACTACCCACACTTCCCAGACCATCCAGAATACCCAGACCATCCAGACTACCCAGACCATCCAAACTACAGAAACCATCCAGACTACCCAGTCTACCCAACCAATCCAGACTATCCAGACCACCCAGACAAATCAGACCATCCAGACAATCCAGACTATCAAAACCATCCAGACTACCAAACCATCCAGACCATCCATTCTATGCAGACCATCCAGACTGTCCAGACTACCCAAACCATCCTTACTATCCAGACAACCCAGAATACCCAGACAATGCAGACAACTCAAACCATACAGACCATCCAGATTACCCAAACCATCCAGACTACCTAAAACCATCCAAACTACCTCGACCATCCAGAAAATCCAGACTACCCAAACCATCCAGACCATCAGGACTATCTAGACTACCCATATCATTCAGACGATCCAGACTGCCCAAACCATCCAGACCACCCAGCCTAAAAAACCATGGACACTATCCAGACTTCCCAGACCATCCAGAATACCCAAACAAAGCATTCAGTCAATCCAGACCAGCCAGACTACCCAAACCATACAGACTACCCAGACTACTCAAACCATCCAGACTACCCAGACCATCCAGACTAAAAAACCATGGACACTATCCAGACTACCCAGACCATATCCAGACTACCCAACCATCCAGACTATTCAGAAAAGCCATAACATCCAGAACAACCGTACCATCCAGACTACCCAGACCATCCAGACTATCAAAACCATCCAGACTACCAAACCATCCAGACCATCCATTCTATGCAGACCATCCAGACTGTCCAGACTACCCAAACCATCCTTACTATCCAGACAACCCAAACCATCCAGAATACCCAGACAATGCAGACAACCCAAACCATACAGACCATCCAGATTACCCAAACCATCCAGACTACCTAAAACCATCCAAACTACCTCGACCATCCAGAATATCCAGACTACCCAAACCATCCAGACCATCAGGACTATCTAGACTACCCATATCATTCAGACGATCCAGACTGCCCAAACCATCCAGACCACCCAGCCTAAAAAACCATGGACACTATCCAGACTTCCCAGACCATCCAGAATACCCAAACAAAGCATTCAGTCAATCCAGACCAACCAGACTACCCAGACTACTCAAACCATCCAGACTACCCAGACCATCCAGACTACCCAAACCATACAGACATTCCAGACTAACCAAAACATCCAGTACATCCATACCATCCAGACGACCAAAACCATCCAGACTACCCAAACCACCCAGACTATCCAGACTACCCAAACCATCCAGAATAACCAGACCATTCAGACTATCCAGACTACCCAAACCATCCGGAATACCAAGACCATCCAGAATTCCCAAACCATCCAGACCATCAATACTATCCAGATGAATCTGACTACCCAGACAGTTCAGACCATCCCGACTATCAATACGATCCAGACTACCCAAAACATCCAGACTACACACCCAGACCCCTCAAGACCATCCAAACCACCCAGACAATCCAGACCATCCTGACTATCCAGACTAACCAAACCATAAAGAATACCTAGACCATCCAGACTACCCAGACAATCCAAACTATCCAGACAACTCAGACCATCCAGACTACCCAGACCATCTAGACTACCCAAAACATGCAGAATACCCAGACCATCAAGACTACGCAGACCATCCGGACCATTCAGACTACCCAGACTATCCTGATGACCAAACAAACCATCCAGACTACCCAGACTACCCAAACCATCCAGACTACTCAGACCACCCACACTTCCCAGACCATCCAGAATACCCAGACCATCCAGACTACCCAGACCATCCAAACTACAGAAACCATCCAGACTACCCAGTCTACCCAACCAATCCAGACTATCCAGACCACCCAGACAAATCAGACCATCCAGACAATCCAGACTACTCAGACTTTCCAAACCACCCAGACTACCCAAACCATCCAGACTACCCAAACCATCCAGACTACCCAAACCATCCAGAATACCCAGACTATCCAGACTATCCAGACCATCCAGAACACCCAGAATATCCAGTCTACCCAACCAATCCAGCCTATCCAGACCACCCAGACCATCCAGACAATCCAGAATACTCAGACCACCCAGACATTCCAAACCATCCAGACTACCCAAACCATCCAGACTACCTAGAAACGGCCAACAGCTTTCTTCTGGAAAATGTGAAGTCCAAGATGGACAAAGGGGGCGTTGTTGGGGCTGTGTTTCTGGAGATAAGGAAGGCTTTTGATACTGTTAACCATGAGATTCTCATCACAAAATTGTCCAAGGTCAACCTTTCACCCAATGCCTTGAGATGGATGAAATCATACATTGAAGGCAGAACTCAGTGTGTCAGAGTGAGCAATGAGCTGTTGCCCACTCTTAGCTATGATGTGGGCGTGCCCCAAGGGTCAATACTGGGACCCCTCCCTCCCCGCCTGTACATTAATGATCTGCCTTCTGTCTGTACTGGGTCTGAAGTTCAAGTGTATGCAGATGATACAGTGATTTATGTGCAAAGAGCAAACAACAAGCTGCACAAGAACTCACTACTGTAATGGTCCAGGTTACAAAGTGGCTCAGTGACTCGTGTTTGCATCTAAATGTGAAAAAAACTGTTTGCATGTTCTTCACAAAGAGGGCAACAGATTCTACTGAGCCAGATGTCTATGTGTCAGGGGAGAAGCTCCAAGTGGTATCTGATGCTACTGAGCCAGATGTCTATGCGTCAGGGGAGAAGCTCCAGGTGGTATCTGATTTGGTCTTGGCCATAGTGGAGTTTGGAGTGTGACTGTTTGAGGTTGTGGACGGGTGTCTTTTATACTGATACCAAGTTCAAGTTCAAATAGGTGCCATTAATACAGGTAACGAGTGGAGGAGAGGAGGCTCTTAACGAAGTTACAGGAGCCAGAAATCTTGCTTGTTTGTAGGTGACCAAATACTTATTTTCCACCATAATTTGCAAATAAATTCATAAAAAATCCTAATGTGATTTTCTGGAATTTTTATCTGTCATAGTTGAAGAATCTTATCTGTCATAGTTGAAGTGTACCTATGATGAAAATTACAGGCCTCTCCCATCTTTTTAAGTGGGAGAACTTGCACAATTGGTGGCTGACTAAATACTTTTTTGCCCCACTGTATATCCACAGTAAAACGAGTCCTATATGGACATAACCTGAAAGGCCGCACAGCAAGGAAGAAGCCACTGCTCCAAAATCGCCATAAAAAAGCCAGACTACGGTTTGCAACTGCACATGGGGACAAAGATTGTACTTTTTGGAGATATGTCCTCTGGTCTGATGAAACAATAATATAACTGTTTGGCCATAATGACCATTGTTATGTTTGGAGGAAAAGGGCGGAGAGTTGTAAGCGAAGGAACACCATCCCAACCGTGAAGCACGTGGGTGGCAGCATCATCAGGAAGTTAAAGCTTGGGTCGCAAATGGGTTTTCCAAATGGACAATGACCCCAAGCATACTTCCAACGTTGTGGCAAAATGGCCAAGGACAACCAAGTCAAGGTATTGGAGTGGCCATCACAAAGCCCTAACCTCAATCCTATAGAAAATGTGTGGGCAGAATTGAAAAAGTGTGCGAGCAAGGAGGCCTTCAAACCTGACTCAGTTACTCCAGCTCTGTCAGAAATGGGCCAAAATTCACCCAACTTATTGTGGGAAGCTTGTGGAAGGCTATCCGAAATGTTTGACCCAAGTTAAACAATTTAAAGGCAATGCTACCAAAAACTAATTGAGTGTATGTACACTTCTGTCCCACTGGGAATGTGATGAAATAAATAATTATCTCCAATATTATTCTGACATTTCACATTATTAAAATAAAGTGAGGAACCTAACTGACCTAAGACAGGCAATTTTTACTAGGATTAAATGTGTTGTGTTGTTATTTGTTTCTATTATTATTCTGCATTGCTGGGAAGGGCTGTCAGTAAGCATTTCACTGTTAGTCTACACTTGATTATTTAAGTGTTCAGTCTCCAAGTACAAACATTATCATGTGATAAAAGCATTGTATTTATTAAGAAAGCATGTTGTGAAAATAATGACAACAAACCAGACACATGAATCTTTACACAAACAGAATGTCCTCAAAATATCTCCAGGATGACAGATGTCACCATTCATCAGAACAGTCTGTCAGAAAGTTGCTTGGTTGTCTCTCTGCAGTAGCCAGTCCCCAGGGTGTTGCTTGGTTGTCTCCATGCAGTAGCCAGTCCCCAGGGTGTTGCTTGGTTGTCTCCCTGCAGTAGCCAGTCCCCAGGGTGTTGCTTGGTTGTCTCCCTGCAGTAGCCAGTCCCCAGGGTGTTGCTTGGTTGCCTCCCTGCAGTAGCCAGTCCCCAGGGTGTTGCTTGGTTTCCTCCCTGCAGTAGCCAGTCCCCAGGGTGTTGCTTGGTTTCCTCCCTGCAGTAGCCAGTCCCCAGGGTGTTGCTTGGTTTCCTCCCTGCAGTAGCCGGTCCCCAGGGTGTTGCTTGGTTGCCTCCCTGCAGTAGCCGGTCCCCAGGGTGTTGCTTGGTTGCGCCTCCCCGCAGTAGCCAGTCCCCAGGGTGTTGCTTGGTTGCCTCCCCGCAGTAGCCAGTCCCCAGGGTGTTGCTTGTTTGCGCCTCCCTGCAGTAGCCAGTCCCCAGGGTATTGCTTGGTTGCGCCTCCCCGCAGTAGCCAGTCCCCAGGGTGTTGCTTGGTTGCCTCCCTGCAGTAGCCAGTCCCCAGGGTGTTGTTTGGTTGCCTCCCTGCAGTAGCCAGTCCCCAGGGTGTTGCTTGGTTGCCTCCCTGCAGTAGCCAGTCCCCAGGGTGTTGCTTGGTTGCCTCCCTGCAGTAGCCAGTCCCCAGGGTGTTGTTTGGTTGCCTCCCTGCAGTAGCCAGTCCCCAGGGTGTTGCTTGGTTGCATCCCTGCAGTAGCCAGTCCCCAGGGTGTTGCTTGGTTGCCTCCCTGCAGTAGCCAGTCCCCAGGGTGTTGCTTGGTTGCCTCCCTGCAGTAGCCAGTCCCCAGGGTGTTGCCTCCCTGCAGTAGCCAGTCCCCAGGGTGTTGCTTGGTTGCCTCCCTGCAGTAGCCAGTCCCCAGGGTGTTGCCTCCCTGCAGTAGCCAGTTCTCAGTGTTCATACAATACATATTACAAGGCTTCTTTCCTTTTGTTCTGTTGTCTTCAGACAGTAACATGTTAATATGTGGTTAGTCTGGAGGTTCATCTGAAACATCTTCAGTCTCTTCCCACACATGAACCATGTACCCAGAGCAAGAGGCTCTATCTGGGGCCCAATAATATTAACTTACATAACTCTGTACATACTTACAGCAGGCTGTTGCCTGGGCCAACAGGATGCACTATGGTTACAGAGGAGTGGTCTTTACATAGTAGGTATGATGGATGATGGTAGAGGAACAACATGTACTGCAACCTCTCACTCATTAGAGAAGTCTTCTGAGAGAATCATGTAATGTCACCGCCTGGCCCTCATCAGACCCCATGTCTCCATGTGATCTGTGAGCTTTTTATTCATAATATCTTCAGCAAAAATACCTCCAGATTCCACTAGATACAAACAATGAAAGAGTATTCATGTTGCAGCCACACAGAGAGAAGGGCTATGCTCCAAATGTTTAAAGTGTGAACATGTTCACATCCCTCCACTGATTAGAAAGGAAATGACTGGTATAACAAATATGGTGGAAACTCCCAGTAGACCATGCCTCCACCAATACAATGCTTTTAGATTTGTGGGAAGTAGTGAACAAGCGCATACTTCAGGAGATATTGGGACGTGCACAAGGGCTAATCATTCAACCTGACGACCTCCTCAGCCAACCAGCTGCCTCACATCAACACAAGTAAAATCAGACAGGAACAGGCATCTGGGGAATACTTAAGGCCTCATTTAAAATGTGGCAAGTTGATCATGTTAAATCCCAATGATGTTCTTTGCCAGAGTATTAACTGATTACGTAGTGTTGGAATAATGTATTACATATTTTATACGTTAAAGTCCTCTGTTTTGGACTGTTTCAACAGTTATTTTTGGAATGGACTGCTGAGACCAAGGAGGACAAGAAATGTGTCTTCAACTCTTCATGCCATAAAGTACTAATAAGTGTATGATATAAAATTGTAACATAACATTGTTAAAGGAACCCAGCTGGAATGAACAATCAGTCCCTCCCATCTCCTCCACAGTGTTGGCATTAGCCTCCTCCTCCAGTCCCCTGCCTGCTACTCCAGTCCCATCTAGTCCCCTGCCTGCTCCTCCAGTCCCCTGCCTGCTCCTCCAGTCCCATCTAGTCCCTTGCCTTCCTGGTCTGACTGTACAGCCCCACCAAGACCCATCACTATTCTGACTGTACAGCCCCACCAAGACCCTTCACTATTCTGACTGTACAGCCCCACCAAGACCCATCACTATTCTGCCTGTACAGCCCCACCAAGACCCATCACTATTCTGACTGTACAGCCCCACCAAGACCATCACTATTCTGACTGTACAGCCCCACCAAGACCCATCACTATTCTGACTGTACAGCCCCACCAAGACCCATCACTATTCTGACTGTACAGCCCCACCAAGAACCATCACTTTTCTGACTGTACAACCCCACCAAGACCCATCACTATTCTGACTGTACAGCCCCACCAAGACCATCACTATTCTGACTGTACAGCCCCACCAAGACCATCACTATTCTGACTGTACAGCCCCACCAAGACCTATCCAAGACCCATCACTATTCTAACTGTACAGCCCCACCAAGACCCATCACTATTCTGACTGTACAGCCCCACCAAGACCATCACTATTCTGACTGTACAGCCACACCAAGACCCATCACTATTCTGACTGTAGAGCCCCACCAAGACCCATCACAATTCTGACTGTACAGCCCCACCAAGACCCATCACTATTCTGACTGTACAGCCCCACCAAGACCCATCACTATTCTGACTGTACAGCCCCACCAAGACCATCACTATTCTGACTGTACAGCCACACCAAGACCCATCACTATTCTGACTGTAGAGCCCCACCAAGACCCATCACAATTCTGACTGTACAGCCCCACCAAGACCCATCACTATTCTGACTGTACAGCCCCACCAAGACCCATCACTATTCTGACTGTACAGCCCCACCAAGACCATCACTATTCTGACTGTACAGCCCCACCAAGACCCATCACTATTCTGACTGTACAGCCCCACCAAGACCATCACTATTCTGACTGTACAGCCCCACCAAGACCATCACTATTCTGACTGTACAGCCCCACCAAGACCCATCACTATTCTGACTGTACAGCCCCACCAAGACCCATCACTATTCTGACTGTACAGCCCCACCAAGACCCATCACTATTCTGACTGTACAGCCCCACCAAGACCATCACTATTCTGACTGTACAGCCACACCAAGACCCATCACTATTCTGACTGTAGAGCCCCACCAAGACCCATCACAATTCTGACTGTACAGCCCCACCAAGACCCATCACTATTCTGACTGTACAGCCCCACCAAGACCCATCACTATTCTGACTGTACAGCCCCACCAAGACCATCACTATTCTGACTGTACAGCCCCACCAAGACCCATCACTATTCTGACTGTACAGCCCCACCAAGACCATCACTATTCTGACTGTACAGCCCCATCACTATTCTGACTGTACAGCCCCACCAAGACCATCACTATTCTGACTGTACAGCCCCACCAAGAACCATCACTTTTCTGACTGTACAGCCCCACCAAGACCCATCACTATTCTGACTGTACAGCCCCAGCAAGACCATCACTATTCTGACTGTACAGCCCCACCAAGACCCATCACTATTCTGACTGTACAGCCCCACCAAGACCATCACTATTCTGACTGTACCATCACTATTCTGACTGTACAGTCCCACCAAGACCCATCACTATTCTGACTGTACAGCCCCACCAAGACCTATCACTATTCTGCTGAGACAGGGAGAAAGAGACACCAAGAGGTTTCTGCTGTGTGGTCCATAGTCCATTTCTGCTGTGTGGTCCATAGTTCATTTCTGCTGTGTGGTCCATAGTCCATTTCTGCTGTGTGGTCCATAGTCCATTTCTCATTCTCTGAGCGGCTCTCCCTCCTCCTCCTCCTTTGTTTACATGTCACATAGACGGGGTCCAGGTGTTTACATCTTGTGGACATTTTGTTGTTTACATATTGTAGGCCACATAAATGGGGTCCAGCTGGTCAGCCAGGAAGCCATCCCGTAGGTGCATCCTCTGTTTCTCTCCTCTTGAGTTGATAGGTATAACCCCTGGATCCACCACCACCACCACACCCACTATCAGGTAGTGGTCCTCCAGAACCACGTTAGTCACCAGGGGAACTAGGTCCAGAGCCTCCTGCTCTGACCCAGACAGCTCCACTACTACCACCAGGAGGTTGGTCCACGTGAACACAGCACTGAAACAGGGAGGAGAGGGAGAGAAGTTCAGATTATACCGTCAGCATTAACAGTGTGAGCTCCACTACTAGCAAGTAAAAACAGAACAGAGAGGGGGATAAACAGGGAAGGCAGGGGAGAGAAATGGGGGAAAGCAGGGAAGAGAGATGGGGAAAGGCAGGGGAGAGACAGGGGAAGAAAGGGGAGACAGAGGAGAGACGGGAAAAGGGGAAGGCAGGGGAGACAGGAGTTCAGTGGTCAGATATAGAACTGATCAAGTTTGACCGTACACAAATAATTTTCGAATACATGCTACACAACACCTGACATTGAAAGATATCACGAGCCTCTGAGTTAATCTGTATATTGCGTGTAGATGTGGGACTATAGAGTCTCCTGTGTGTAGATGTGGGACTATAGAGTCTCCTGTGTGTAGATGTGGGACTATACAGTCCCCTGTGTGTAGATGTGGGAATATAGTCTCCTGTGTGTAGACGTGGGACTATAGAGTCTCCTGTTTGTAGATGTGGGACTATATAGTCTCCTGTGTGTAGATGTGGGTCTATAGAGTCTCCTGTGTGTAGATGTGGGACTATAGAGTCCCCTGTGTGTAGATGTGGGTCTATAGAGTCCCCTGTGTGTAGATGTGGGTCTATAGAGTCCCGTGTGTAGATGTGGGTCTATAGAGTTCCCTGTGTGTAGATGTGCGTCTATAGAGTCCCCTGTGTGTAAATGTGGGACTAGAGTCTCCTGTGTGTAGATGTGGGACTAGAGTCTCCTGTGTGTAGATGTGGGACTAGAGTCACTTGTGTGTAGATGTAGGACTACAGATATGTGGGTATAGATTAATGTGCCTCACCATTCAGCGATGCTCTTGTGTGAGCGGATAACGGATGTTTCGATGTCGATGGGATGATACCTCATCCCTCTCAGCTCCAATGTCTCATCCAGAGACCCCACCACATAGAGAGCATCATGACGTTCTGCAACACAGGTTAGCAACGTCCAATAAGAACTAAATATTACACAGCATTTCAAAAACTACTTCCTGACTCGGTGCCGGCGTCCCCTGTATAGAGCCTCATTATTGTTGTGTTACTTGAAATTATTACTTTTTATTTTAGTCCACCTGGTAAATATTTTCTTAACTCTTCTTGAACTGCGCTGTTAGTTAAGGGCTTGTAAGTACCGGTAAGCATTTCACTGTAAGGTCTACACTTGTTGTATTCGGCGCACGAGACAAAGAAAGTTTGATATGATTTGAATGGTGTCTGAGTACAGTAGGTGTTGGTATAGGAGTCTCTTCTCAGTAATCTAGAATAGTGTTGGAGCAGGTTAACGTCAGTAGGGGTCATTGTTAACGTCAGTAGGGGTCATTGTTAACGTCAGTAGGGGTCATTGTTAACGTCAGTAGGGGTCATTGTTAACGTCAGTAGGGGTCATTGTTAACGTCAGTAGGGGTCATTGTTAACGTCAGTAGGGGTCATTGTTAACGTCAGTAGTGGTCATTGTTAACGTCAGTAGGGGTCATTGTTAACATCAGTAGTGGTCATTGTTAACGTCAGTAGGGGTCATTGTTAACGTTTGTTAACTCTCCTCTAGGTAAACCTTTACTAGTCCTGTATTAGTCGTGCTTCTACACCTGCATTGCTTGCTGTTTGCGGTTTTAGGCTGGGTTTCTGTGTAGCACTTTGAGATATCAGCTGATGTACGAAGGGCTATATAAATACATTTGATTTGATTTATTAACAGACCTTTACTAGTCCTGTATTAGAGGACCTTTACTAGTCCTGTATTAACAGATCTTTACTAGTCCTGTATTACTAGTCCTGTATTACCAGACTTTTACTAGTCCTGTATTAACAGACCTTTACTAGTCCTGTATTAGAGGACCTTTACTAGTCCTGTATTACCAGACCTTTAGTAGTCCTGTATTAACAGACCTTTACTAGTCCTGTATTAGAGGACCTTTACTAGTCCTGTATTAACATACATTTACTAGTCCTGTATTAACAGACATTTACTAGTCCTGTATTAACAGACCTTTACTAGTCCTGTATTAACAGACCTTTACTAGTCCTGTATTAACAGACATTTACTAGTCCTGTATTAACAGACATTTACTAGTCCTGTATTAGAGGACCTTTACTAGTCCTGTATTAACAGACCTTTACTAGTCCTGTATTACTAGTTCTGTATTAACAGACCTTTACTAGTCCTGTGTTAACAGACCTTTACTAGTCCTGTATTAGAGGACCTTTACTAGTCCTGTATTAACAGACCTTTACTAGTCCTGTATTAACAGACCTTTACTAGTCCTGTATTAACAGACCTTAACTAGTCCTGTATTAGAGGACCTTTACTAGTCCTGTATTAACAGACCGTTACTAGTCCTGTATTAGAGGACCTTTACTAGTCCTGTATTAACAGACCTTTACTAGTCCTGTATTAGAGGACCTTTACTAGTCCTGTATTAACAGACATTTACTAGTCCTGTATTAGTGGACCTTTACTAGTCCTGTATTAACAGACCTTTACTAGTGCTCTATTAACAGACCTTTACTAGTTCTGTATTAACAGACCTTTACTAGTGCTGTATTAACAGACTGTAACTCTGGGCCTTTACTAGTCCTGTATTAGAGGACTGATATAGCAGTCTGTAACTCTGGGCCTTTACTAGTCCTGTATTAGAGGACTGATATAGCAGTCTGTAACTCTGGGCCTTTACTAGTCCTGTATTAGTGGACTGATATAGCAGTCTGTAACTCTGGGCCTGATATAGCAGTCTGTAACTCTGGGCCTTTACTAGTCCTGTATTAGAGGACTGATATAGCAGTCTAACTCTGGGCCTTTCCTAGTCCTGTATTAGTGGACTGATATAGCAGTCTGTAACTCTGGGCCTTTACTAGTCCTGTATTAGTGAACTGATATAGCAGTCTGTAACTCTGGGCCTTTACTAGTCCTGTATTAGTGGACTGATATAGCAGTCTGTAACTCTGGGCCTTTACTAGTCCTGTATTAGTGGACTGATATAGCAGTCTGTAACTCTGGGCCTTTACTAGTCCTGTATTAGTGGACTGATATAGCAGTCTGTAACTCTGGGCCTTTACTAGTCCTGTATAAGAGGACTGATATAGCAGTCTGTAACTCTGGGCCTTTACTAGTCCTGTATTAGTGGACTGATATAGCAGTCTGTAACTCTGGGCCTTTACTAGTCCTGTATTAGTGGACTGATATAGCAGTCTGCAACTCTGGGCCTTTACTAGTCCTGTATTAGTGGACTGATATAGCAGTCTGTAACTCTGGGCCTTTCCTAGTCCTGTATTAGTGGACTGATATAGCAGTCTGTAACTCTGGGCCTTTACTAGTCCTGTATTAGTGGACTGACATAGCAGTCTGTAACTCTGGGCCTTTACTAGTCCTGTATTATTGGACTGATGTAGCAGTCTGTAACTCTGGGCCTTTACTAGTCCTGTATTAGTGGACTTATATAGCAGTCTGTAACTCTGGGCCTTTACTAGTCCTGTATTAGAGGACTGATATAGCAGTCTGTAACTCTGGGCCTTTACTAGTCCTGTATAAGTGGACTGATATAGCAGTCTGTAACTCTGGGCCTTTACTAGTCCTGTATTAGAGCACTGATATAGCAGTCTGTAACTCTGGGCCTTTACTAGTCCTGTATTTGAGGACTGATACGGCAGTCTATAGTGTGGGCCTTTACTAGTCCTGTATTAGTGGACTGATATAGCAGTCTGTAACTCTGGGCCTTTACTAGTCCTGTATTAGTGGACTGATACAGCAGTCTGTAACTCTGGGCCTTTACTAGTCCTGTATTAGTGGACTGATATAGCAGTCTGTAACTCTGGGCCTTTACTAGTCCTGTATTAGTGGACTGATATAGCAGTCTGTAACTCTGGGCCTTTACTAGTCCTGTATTAGAGGACAGATTTTGCCATCTATAGTGTGGACAAATTTAAAAAAAAATAATAATAACCTGCTTCATGTTTGGTCTGCTTCGTGTTTTAAATTTTGCCATGGAAAAAAATATTGCAAAGATGCACTAAATCTGAAACCGACTGGATCCTGAACAAACTTCTCTAGCGCAAGCCATAAAACTGCTGAAGAAGACGGCTAAATAGCTTATCAAATGGCTAACCTAGACTACCTGCACTGAACACTAACTTTTTTAACTAACTATCTTGCACTGGACTTTATGCCCAAACACTGGACTCCATGGCCACACACTGGACTCCATGGCCACACACTGGACTCCATGGCCACACACTGGACTCCATGGCCACACACTGGACTCCATGGCCACACACTGGACTCCATGGCCACACACTGGGATCCATGGCCACACACTGGGCTCCATGGCCACACACTGGGCTCCATGGCCACACACTGGACTCCATGGCCACACACTGGACTCCATGTCTATTATCTATCCTGTTGTCTAGTCACTTTACCCCTACCTACAGTATACTGCTGTTACTGTCTATTATCTATCCTTTACCCCTACCTAGAGTATACTGCTGTTACTGTCTATTATCTATCCTTTACCCCTACTTACAGCACATTGCTGCTACTTTCTATTATCTATCTCGTTGCCTAGTCACTATATTCCTCCTGTCACTAGTTCTATTTTTTATTACATTTAGTATCTTTATCTTTAATATTGCATTGATGGAAAAGGAGACTTAAGTAAGCATTTCACTGTTAGTCTACACTTGTTTACGAAGCATGTGACAAATATAATGTGATTTGATTGATCTGATGTCTGGACTCTAACCTCCGCTGGCGTCGGTGAGCTCAGTGCGTCGTAGGAAACCCAGGTATCCTGTTCTGGCCCAGACCGTCTGCGTGTCTCCAAAGCTCAGCTTGGTGTTGAAGTGGTCCGCATGCAGAGCATCCTCTCCATACACCGTGTAGTAACCTGTTGCATTGTGGGGGCTGCTCACCCACACCTTATACAATAAGATGGAGAGGTGTTAGCAGAGAGACAGGGGAAGATTTTATATATAAACTCAGCAAAAAAATAAACGTCCTCTCACTGTCAACTGCGTTTATTTTCAGCAAACTGAACATGTGTAAATGTACGATCAGAACAAGATTCAACAACTGAGACATAAACTGAATAAGTTTCACAGACATGTGACTAATATAAATTGAATAATGTGTCCCTGAAGAAAGGGGGAGTCAAAATCAAAAGTGACAGTCAGTATCTGGTGTGGTCACCAGCTGCATTATTAAGTACTGCAGTGCATCTCATGGACTGCACCAGATTTTCCGTTTCTTGCTGTGAGATGTTACCCCACTCTTCCACCAAGGCAGCTGCAAGTACCCAGACATTTCTGGGGGGAATGGCCCTTGCCCTCCGGTCCCAGACATGCTCAATGGGATTGAGGTCCGGGCTCTTTGCTGGCCATGGCAGAACACTGACATTCCTGTCCTGCAGGAAATCACTCACAGAATGAGCAGTATGGCTGGAGGCATTGTCATGCTGGAGGGTCATGTCAGGATGAGCCTGCAGGAAGGGTACCACATGAGGGAGGAGGATGTCTTCCCTGTAACGCACAGCGTTGAGATGGCCTGCAATGACAACAAGCTCAGTCCGATGATGATGCTGTGACACACCGACCCAGACCATGACGGAGTCTCCACCTCCAAATCGATCCCGCTCCAGAGTACAGGCCTCGGTGTAACGCTCATTCCTTCAACGATAAACGCAAATCCGACCATCACCCCTGGTGAGACAAAACCGCTACTCGTCAGTGAAGAGCACTTTTTGCCAGTCCTGTCTGGTCCAGCAATGGTGGGTTTGTGCCCATAGGCGACGTTGTTGCCGGTGATGTCTGGTGAGGACCTGCCTTTACAACAGGCCTACAATCCCTCAGTCCAGCCTCTCTCAGCCTAACGAGGACAGTCTGAGCACTGATGGAGGGATTGTGTGTTCCTGCTGTAACTCGGGCAGTTGTTGTTGCCATTCTGTACCTGGTCCGCAGGTGTGATGTTCGGATGTACCGATCTTGTGCAGGTGTTGTTACACGTGTTCTGCAACTTCGAGGATGATCAGCTGTCCGTCCTGTCTTCCTGTAGCACTGTCTTCGACATCTCACAGTACGGACATTGCAATTTATTGCCCTGGCCACATCTGTAGTCCTCATGCCTCCCTGCAGCATTTTTATTACAACTTTATTTAACCAGGTATTTATATATATAACCCTTTATTTAACCAGGTATTTATATACATAACCCTTTATTTAACCAGGTATTTATATATATAACCCTTTATTTAACCAGGTATGTATATACATAACCATAACCCTTTATTCAACCAGGTATTTATATATATAACCCTTTATTTAACCAGGTATTTATATATATAACCCTTTATTTAACCAGGTATTTATTTATATATTAACCAGGTATTTATATACAGTGCCTTGCGAAAGTATTCGGCCCCCTTGAACTTTGCGACCTTTTGCCACATTTCAGGCTTCAAACATAAAGATATAAAACTGTATTTTTTTGTGAAGAATCAACAACAAGTGGGATACAATCATGAAGTGGAACGACATTTATTGGATATTTCAAACTTTTTTAACATATCAAAAACTGAGAAATTGGGCGTGCAAAATTATTCAGCCCCTTTACTTTCAGTGCAGCAAACTCTCTCCAGAAGTTCAGTGAGGATCTCTGAATGATCCATTGTTGACCTAAATGACTAATGATGATAAATACAATCCACCTGTGTGTAATCAAGTCTCCGTATAAATGCACCTGCACTGTGATAGTCTCAGAGGTCCGTCAAAAGCGCAGAGAGCATCATGAAGAACAAGGAACACACCAGGCAGGTCCGAGATACTGTTGTGAAGAAGTTTAAAGCCGGATTTGGATACAAAAAGATTTCCCAAGCTTTAAACATCCCAAGGAGCACTGTGCAAGCGATAATATTGAAATGGAAGGAGTATCAGACCAATGCAAATCTACCAAGACCTGGCCGTCCCTCTAAACTTTCAGCTCATGCAAGGAGAAGACTGATCAGAGATGCAGCCAAGAGGCCCATGATCACTCTGGATGAACTGCAGAGATCTACAGCTGAGGTGGGAGACTCTGTCCATAGGACAACAATCAGTCGTATATTGCACAAATCTGGCCTTTATGGAAGAGTGGCAAGAATAGCCATTTCTTAAAGATATCCATAAAAAGTGTCGTTTAAAGTTTGCCACAAGCCACCTGGGAGACACACCAAACATGTGGAAGAAGGTGCTCTGGTCAGATGAAACCAAAATTGAACTTTTTGGCAACAACGCAAAACGTTATGTTTGGCGTAAAAGCAACACAGCTCATCACCCTGAACACACCATCCCCACTGTCAAACATGGTGGTGGCAGCATCATGGTTTGGGCCTGCTTTTCTTCAGCAGGGACAGGGAAGATGGTTAAAATTGATGGGAAGATGGATGGAGCCAAATACAGGACCATTCTGGAAGAAAACCTGATGGAGTCTGCAAAAGACCTGAGACTGGGACGGAGATTTGTCTTCCAACAAGACAATGATCCAAAACATAAAGCAAAATCTACAATGGAATGGTTCAAAAATAAACATATCCAGGTGTTAGAATGGCCAAGTCAAAGTCCAGACCTGAATCCAATCGAGAATCTGTGGAAAGAACTGAAAACTGCTGTTCACAAATGCTCTCCATCCAACCTCACTGAGCTCGAGCTGTTTTGCAAGGAGGAATGGGAAACAATTTCAGTCTCTCGATGTGCAAAACTGATAGAGACATACCCCAAGCGACTTACAGCTGTAATCGCAGCACAGTTTTATATCTTTATGTTTGAAGCCTGAAATGTGGCAAAAGGTCGCAAAGTTCAAGGGGGCCGAATACTTTCGCAAGGCACTGTATATAACCATAACCCTTTATTTAACCAGGTATTTATATATTTAGCCCTAACCCTTTATTTAACCAGGTATTTAAATATATATATAACCCTTTATTTAACCAGGTATTTAAATATATATAACCCTTTATTTAACCAGTTATTTATATATATATATAACCCTTTATTTAACCAGGTATTTACATATATATATAACCCTTTATTTAACCAGGTATTTACATATATAACCCTTTATTTAACCAGGTATTTATTTATTTATTTATATAACCCTTTATTTAACCAGGTATTTATATAGATATAACCCTTTATTTAACCAGGTATATGTATAACCCTAACCCTTTATTTTACCAGGTATTTATATATATATATATAGAACCCTTTATTTAATCAGGTATTTTTATATATAACCCTTTATTTAACCAGGTATTTATATACATAACCCTTTATTTAACCAGGTATTTATATATATATACCCCTTTATTTAACCAGGTATTTATATATATAACCATAACCCTTTATTTTACCAGGTATTTATATACATAACCATAACCCTTTATTTAACCAGATATTTATATATATAACCCTTTATTTAACCAGGTATTTACATATATAACCCTTTATTTAACCAGGTATTTATATATATATAACCCTTTATTTAACCAGGTATTTATATATATAACCCTTTATTTAACCAGGTATTTATATATATAACCCTTTATTTAACCAGGTATTTATATATACAACCCTTTATTTAACCAGGTATTTTTTATATATAACCCTTTATTTAACCAGGTATTTATATATATAACCCTTTATTTAACCAAGTTTTCATTTACAACTGCAACCTGGCCAAGATAAAGCAAAGCAGTGTGACACAAACAACAGTTACACAAACAAACGCACAGTCAATAACACAAAATAAAATAAAAATAGAAAAATCTATGTACAGTAAATGTAGAAGAGTAGGGAGGTAAGGCAATAAATAGACCATAGTGGCAAAATAATTAACATTTGTGCAGATGATGAATGTGCAAGTAGAGATACCGGGGTGCAAAATAGCAAGAAGATAAATAACAATATGGGGATGAGGTAGTTGGGTGTGCTATTTACAGATTGGCTGTGTACAGGTGCAGTAATCTGTGAGCTGCACCCAATCTGTGAGCTGCACTCCAATGAAGGAGTGTTGTATGGCATTGAAGCTCATTTGGAGGTTTGTTAAACAGTGTCCAAAGAAGGGCCAGATGTATACAGAATGTTGTCGTCTGCATAGAGGTGGAATAGAGAATCACCAGCAGCAAGACCAACATCATTGAAAGAGTCAGCACAAAAGAGTCAGCACAGAAAAGAGTCTGAGAATTGAACCCTGTGGCACCCCCATCGAGACTGCCAGAGGTCTGGACAACAGGCCCTACGATTTGACACACTGAACTCTGTCTGAGAGGTAGTTGGTGAACCAGGTGAGGCAGTCATTTGAGAAACCAAGGCTATTGAGTCTGCCGATGAGAATGCCGTGATTGACAGCCTTGGCCAGGTCGATGAAGACAGCTGCACAGTACTGTCTTTTATCGATGGAGGTTAGGATATAGTTCAGGACCTTGAGCGTGGCTGAGGTGCACCCATGACCAGCTCGGAAACAATATTACGTAGTGGAGAAGGTACGGTGGGATTCGAAATGGTCGGTGATCTGTGTTGTTAACTTGGCTTTCGAAGACTTTAGAAAGGCAGGGCAGGATGGATATACAGTGCCTTGCGAAAGTATTCGGCCCCCTTGAACTTTGCGACCTTTTGCCACATTTCAGGCTTCAAACATAAAGATATAAAACTGTATTTTTTTGTGAAGAATCAACAACAAGTGGGACACAATCATGAAGTGGAACGACATTTATTGGATATTTCAAACTTTTTTAACATATCAAAAACTGAAAAATTGGGCGTGCAAAATTATTCAGCCCCTTTACTTTCAGTGCAGCAAACTCTCTCCAGAAGTTCAGTGCGGATCTCTGAATGATCCAATGTTGACCTAAATGACTAATGATGATAAATACAATCCACCTGTGTGTAATCAAGTCTCTGTATAAATGCACCTGCACTGTGATAGCCTCAGAGGTCCGTTAAAAGCGCAGAGAGCATCATGAAGAACAAGGAACACACCAGGCAGGTCCGAGATACTGTTGTGAAGAAGTTTAAAGCCGGATTTGGATACAAAAAGATTTCCCAAGCTTTAAACATCCCAAGGAGCACTGTGCAAGCGATAATATTGAAATGGAAGGAGTATCAGACCACTGCAAATCTACCAAGACCTGGCCGTCCCTCTAAACTTTCAGCTCATACAAGGAGAAGACTGATCAGAGATGCAGCCAAGAGGCCCATGATCACTCTGGATGAACTGCAGAGATCTACAGCTGAGGTGGGAGACTCTGTCCATAGGACAACAATCAGTCGTATATTGCACAAATCTGGCCTTTATGGAAGAGTGGCAAGAAGAAAGCCATTTCTTAAAGATATCCATAAAAAGTGTTGGTTAAAGTTTGACACAAGCCACCTGGGAGACACACCAAACATGTGGAAGAAGGTGCTCTGGTCAGATGAAACCAAAATTGAACTTTTTGGCAACAATGCAAAACGTTATGTTTGGCGTAAAAGCAACACAGCTGAACACACCATCCCCACTGTCAAACATGGTGGTGGCAGCATCATGGTTTGGGCCTGCTTTTCTTCAGCAGGGACAGGGAAGATGGTTAAAATTGATGGGAAGATGGATGGAGACAAATACAGGACCATTCTGGAAGAAAACCTGATGGAGTCTGCAAAAGACCTGAGACTAGGACGGAGATTTGTCTTCCAACAAGACAATGATCCAAAACATAAAGCAAAATCTACAATGGAATGGTTCAAAAATAAACATATCCAGGTGTTAGAATGGCCAAGTCAAAGTCCAGACCTGAATCCAATCGAGAATCTGTGGAAAGAACTGAAAACTGCTGTTCACAAATGCTCTCCATCCAACCTCACTGAGCTCGAGCTGTTTTGCAAAGAGGAATGGGAAACAATTTCAGTCTCTCGATGTGCAAAACTGATAGAGACATACCCCAAGCGACTTACAGCTGTAATCGCAGCAAAAGGTGGCGCTACAAAGTATTAACTTAAGGGGGCTGAATAATTTTGCATGCCCAATTTTTCAGTTTTTGATTTGTTAAAAAAGTTTGAAATATCCAATAAATGTCGTTCCACTTCATGATTGTGTCCCACTTGTTGTTGATTCTTCACAAAAAGATACAGTTTTATATCTTTATGTTTGAAGCCTGAAATGTGGCAAAAGGTCGCAAAGTTCAAGGGGGCCGAATACTTTCGCAAGGCACTGTAGGTCTATAACAGTTTGGGTCTAGAGTGTCTCCCACTTTGAAGAGGGGAATGGCCCCGGCAGCTTTCCAATCCTTGGGGATCTCAGACAGATGCTGCTGGAAGTGGTGTTGGAGGGCCAGTAGGAGGCACTCTTTCCTCTGGTCTAAAAAAATAAATATCCCAATGCCCCAGGGCAGTGATTGGGGACACTGCCCTGTGTAGGGTGCAGTCTTTCGGATGGGACGTTAAACGGGTGTCCTGACTCTCTGGGGTCATTAAAGATCCCATGGCACTTATCGTAAGAGTAGGGGTGTTAACCCTGGTGTCCTGGCTAAATTCCCAATCTGGCCCTGAAACCATCACGGTCACCTAATAAACCCCAGTTTACAATTGGCTCATTCATCCCCCTCCTCTCCCCTGTAACTATTCCCCAGGTCTTTGCTGCAAAATGAGAAAGTTCTCAGTCAACTTACCTGGTAAAATAACGGATAAATAAAAAAGGCTAGTGATAGGGGTTGCAACAATTTTGGCAGATAATTTTAGAAAGAGAGGGTCTAGCCCAGCTGATTTGTAGAGATCCAGATTTTGCAGCTCTTTCAGAACATCAGCTGTCTGTGTTTGGGTGAAGGAGAAGCGGGAAGGGGGGGCTCGGGGCAAGTTGCTGTGGGGGGTGTTGGCCGGGGTAGGGGTAGCCAGGTGGAAAGCATGGCCAGCCGTAGAAAAATACTTATTGAAATTCTCGATTATCGGTGGTGACAGTGTTTCCTAGCCTCAGTGCAGTGGGCAGCTGGGAAGAGGTGCTCTTATTTTCCATGGACTTTACAGTGTCCCAAAATGTTTTGGAGTTTGTGCTACAGGATGCACATTTCTGTTTGAAAAAGTTAGCCTTTGCTTTTCTGACTGACTGTGTATTTTGGTTCCTGATTTCCCTGAAAAGTTTCAAATCAGGGGGGCATTTTCGATGTGAATGCAGAACGCCACAGGATGTTTTTGTGCTGGTCAAGGGCAGTCAAAGTCTGGGGTGAACCAGGGGCTTTATCTGTTCTTAGTTCTACATTTTTTTAACTGGACATGTTTTTTTAAGATGGTGAGGAAAGCACTTTTAAAGAGCAACCAGGCATCCTCTACTGAAGGGATGAGGTCAATATCCTTCCAGGATACCCAGGCAAGGTCGATTAGAAAGGCCTGCTCGCGGAAGTGTTTTAGGGAGGCTAGCTCAAGGCTAACTGGTGCTTGCTTCGGGACAGAGACATTAGCCAGAGGTAGCCACTCAGATTGCTAGCTAGCTGCAATGATCCGGTGTAAAGGTTCAGAGCTTGCGGTAGGAATCCGGAGATGTGGTAGAGAAAAAGCAGTCCGATATGCTCTCGGTTGATATCGCGCTGTGCAGACTGGCAGGTATTACCAAGCTGAGGCTTGCTTGTGTCTAAGTTAACAGTGAAGACCGCTAGAAGTGGCTAACTGACTACTAGCCAGTAGCTGGCTAGCTTCTGATGGGGGTTCAGGTTCTAAAGTATAAAAATAGCAGATCCTAACCACATTGGGTGAGGCGGGATGCAGGAGAGTATATTCAGTCCGTGGATTGAAAGTGAGATTAGAATATATATGAAATCTATACGAAAAAAAAACGAGGGAGAAAACTATATTTACATGGGACAAGACAAAACACATGTCCGACTGCTACGCCATCTTGGATAATCCTAAGGCACGTTCACGCAGATGAGCATGGACCCTGGGCATCTTTCTTTTGGTGTTTTTCAGAGTCAGTAGAAAGGCCTCTTTAGTGTCCTAAGCTTTCATAACTGTGACCTTAATTGCCTACCGTCTGTAAGCTGTTAATGGCCGTTTCACAGGTGCATGTTCATTAATTGTTCATGGGTCATTGAACAAGCATGTGAAACGGTGTTTAAACCCTTTACAATGAAGATCTGTGAGGTTATTTGGATTTTTACTAATTATCTTTGAAAGCTAGTCCTGAAAAAGGGATGTTTCTTTTTTTGCTGAGTTTATATGCACACTACTGTTCAAAAGTTTGGGTTCAAAATTCTGAGACTGGTAACTCTAATGAACTTATCCTCTACAGCAGAGGAAACTATGGGTCTTCCTTTCCTGTGGTGGTCCTCATGAGATGAGAGACAGTTAACTCTAATGAACTTATCCTCTGCAGCAGAGGAAACTCTGGGTCTTCTTTTCCTGTGGTGGTTCTCATGAGAGCCAGTTTCATCACAGCACTTGATGGTTTTTGCGACTGCAGTTCAAGAAACTTTCAAAGTTCCTGAAATTTTCCAGATTGACTGACCTTCATGTCTTAAAGTAATGATGGACTGTCATTTCTCTTTGCTTATTCGAGGTGTTCTTGCCATAATATGGACTTTAACCAAATAGGACTATCTTCTGTATACCACCCTAACCCTAACCCATGTTACAACACAGCTGATTGGCTCGAAAGCATTAAGGAAAGAAATTCCACTATTTAACTTTTAACAAGGCACACATGTTAATTGAAATACATTCCAGATGATTACCTCATGAAGCTGGTTGAGAGAATGCCAAGAGTGTGCAAAGCTGTCATCAAGGCAAAGGGTGGCTACTTTGAAGAACCTCAAATAAATTTAGATTTGTTCAACACTTTTTTTGGTTACTACATGATATGTCATTTCATAGTTTTGATGTCTTCACTATTATTCTACAATGTAGAAAATCGTCAAAATAATGAAAAACTCTGGAATGAGCAGGTGTCCAACATTTTGACTGGTACTGTATACTATAGCTATCCTCCAGGGCCATACATAGTCATATAGTAATGATCATCTGCCTCATAGTAGGACAGATAAAGGACATATAGCCATGTAATATGACCTGTAGAATTTGTCTCACCTCTCCCAGGTGGGAGTCTCCTAGAGGTCCTTTGGTCTCTGTGTTGGCGATAACCACCTTCACCCCAGGAAGGATCTGGTTAGTAACAGAACACATTGTTACTACGGTAACCCTAACCTTCACCCCTGGAAGGATTTGGTTAACACAACACATTGTTACTACGGTAACCCTAACCTTCACCCCAGGCAGGATCTAGTTAACACAACACATTGTTACTACGGTAACCCTAACCTTAATCCCAGAAAGGATCTGGTTAACACAACACATTGTTACTATGGTAACCCTAAATTTCACCCCAGGCAGGATCAGGTTAAAACAACACATTGTTACTACGGTAACCCTCACCCCAGGTAGGATATGCTTAACACAACACACTGTTACTACGGTAACCCTCACCCCAGGTAGGATATGCTTAACACAACACATTGTTACTACGGTAACCCTCACCCCAGGTAGGATCTGGGTAACACATCACATTGTTACTACGGTAACCCTCACCCCAGGTAGGATCTGGGTAACACATCACGTTGTTATTACGGTAACCCTTACCCCAGGTAGGATCTGGGTAACACATCACAATTTTACTACGGTAAACCTTCATCCCTAGGTAGAATCTGGTTGACACAACAATCAGATAACACAGTGCAGACACTAAATATTTCAGTCCAGTATAATATAAGAATCTATCCATGAGGTAGGTGTCTTACCTTGCCAGACTCCATGAGAGACAGACTGTGTGGAGAGCCTCTCTCTACCATACGAACCCTGGTGATATTACACACACAATAACTGTTATTAGTCAACCAATAACACATCAGATTACACAACACAACATTAGCCAATCAACTGATTTGTTTTTGTAATTCAGGTCTTAAGGCCTTCCTGGACATAAAGACCTGTATAATATAGTCCTGGACATAAAGACCTGTATAATATAGTCCTGGACATAAAGACCTATATAATATAGTCCTGGACATAAAGACCTATATAATATAGTCCTGGACATAAAGACCTATATAATATAGTCCTGGACATAAAGACCTATTTAATATAGTCCTGGACATAAAGACCTATTTAATATAGTGAGGTAAAGGTGAGGTCAGTGGAATCATACCTTTCATGTCTCAGAGCTCTCATGTCCAGGTAGACTGTGGTAGGGTCTGGTCCTGACGTACCCTACAGAGACAGACAGACAGGTGTGAACAACACAGGGAGAGACAGAGAGCTGGTTCTGACCATGACAGACCTGATGCTTCAGACCCAGTACTGAATGGCGGGAAAGTGGAAGCTGATGATATCGCTGTGATGGGAGAGTTATTGACAAAGCAGGGAGACAGACATCAAAACAGCCATCTATACAGCCAAGTAAACAACTATCTACACAGCCATCTAAATGGCCATCTATACAGACAAGTAAAGAACCATCTATACAGACAAGTAAACAACTATCTACACAGCCATCTAAATGGCCATCTATACAGCCAAGTAAACAACTATCTACACAGCCATCTAAATTGCCATCTATACAGCCAGTAAACAACAATCTAAACAGCCAAGTAAACAACCATCTATACAGACAAGGAAACAACTATCTACACAGCCATCTAAATGGCCACCTATATAGCCAAGTAAACAACCATCTAAACAGCAAAGTAAACAACCATCTATACAGACAAGGAAACAACCATCTATACAGACAATTAAACAACCACCCATCTAAATGGCCATCTATACAGCCAAGTAAACAACCACCTATACAGCCAAGTAAACAACCACCTATACAGACAAGTAAACAACCATCTATACAGCCATCTAAATGGCCACCTATACAGCCAAGTAAACAAATATCTAAATGGCCATCTATACAGCTGATGGGGTCATGATGGGGGCTGCACCAAACGATTGATGTATTATAATAATTGATTATGTTTATGTTGTATTAATTGAATGGGAAGGGCTATAAAACCCTCCCCCACTACATTTATAGGGTCCTGGACTACAGATTAGGAATATATATATATTCATTTCATCCTGGTCCACAGTTCTTTTCTAGTCTCTGCCTCTTATAAGAAACGGTCTGAGAGATGTGCGAGTTATTGCAGTCAAAACAGGGTATCTGTGAGAAAACGCCTCAAGGCTAAAAGAGATTCATAGACACAAAACCCTGCAGGGGAGTGAAAGAGATAAGAGACTAGTCAGACATACCACTATAAAGTAACTTAGGGAGTGGAAAATTACTGCTGAGCCCTTAGAAAACTCTGGAACTATTGTTTTCTCCTGTAGGTTTGTATAACTGTATATGCATGGGCTTGGTCTAATGAGGAGAAGGTGTTGACTGCAAGCACATTAAAAGCAACTTGGACTTTTCCTATTTTGCAGAACTCAGGAGAGACATTAGTTGTATGTGTGATGTTTTACTTCTGTCTACAGCTGTATTTTGATTCAAATGATGATTTACAAGTGCACATTTTGAGTGTTCCTTATTTGTTAAGTAAATAAGAGCCCAGAAAAGTGGAACCAACACAGCCAAGTAAATAACCATCTAAATGACCATCTATACAGCCAATTAAAAAACCATCTACACAGCCATCTAAATGGCCATCTATATAGCCAAGTAAACAACATCTATACAGCCATCTAAATGGCCATCTATATAGCCAAGTAAACAACATCTATACAGCCATCTACACAGCCATCCATACAGCCAAGTAAACAACCATCTAAATGTCCATCTATACAGCCAATTAAACAACCATCTACACAGCCATCTAAATAGCCAAGTAAACAACATCTATACAGCCATCTACAACCAAGTAAACAACTATCTACACTTCATACAAAACAACACACAGCAGCCCCTCCCCCTCCCTGGAGGCACATGGTGCCTAACAAGGCTGGCGGCCCCCCCTTGGGTTGTGCCGTGGCGGAGATCTTTGTGGGCTATACTCTGCCTTGTCTCAGGATGGTGAGTTGGTGGTTGAAGATATCCCTCCAGCGGTGTGGGGACTGTGCTTTGGCAAAGTTGGTGGGGTTATATCCTTCCTGTTTAGCCCTGCCTGGGGGTATCATCGGATGGGGCCACAGTGTCTCCCGACCCCTTCTGTCTCAGCCTCCAGTATTTATGCTGCAAAAGTTCATGTGTCGGGGGGCTAGGGTCAGTCTGGAGTACTTCTCCTGTGTGAATGCAAGCTCTCTCTCTCTCTCTCTCTCTCTCTCTCTCTCTCTCTCTCTCTCTCTCTCTCTCTCTCTCTCTCTCTCTCTCTCTCTCTCTCTCTCTCTCTCTCTCTCTCTCTCTCTCTCTCTCTCTCTCTCTCTCTCTCTCTCTCTCTCTCTCTCTCTTCAACTCTCTAGAGGGAGCGGTAGAGATACTCTGAATGATCGGCTATGAGAAGCCAACTGATATTAATTGAGGGTGCACCTCAGCCACGCTCAAGGTTCTAAACGACATCATAACCTCCATCGATAAGAAAAATTACTGGCAGCCGTATTCATAGGCTTGTTCTTGCTACTGGTGATTCTCTGATCCACCTCTACGCAGACGACACCATTCTGTATACTTCTGGCCCCTCCTTGGACACTGTGTTAACTAACCTCCAGACGAGCTTCAATACCATACAACTCTCCTTCCGTGGCCTCCAACTGCGCTTCAACGCAAGTAAAACTAAATGCATGCTCTTCAACCGATCGCTGCCCGCACCTGCTCGCCCGTCCAGCATCGCTACTCTGGACGGCTCTGACTTAGAATACGTGGACAACTACAAATACCTAGGTGTCTGGTTAGACTGTAAACTCTCCTTCCAGACTCACATTAAGCATCTCCAATCCAAAATTAAATCTAGAATAGGCTTCCTATATCGCAACAAAGCATCCTTCACTCATGCTGCCAAACATACCCTCGTAAAACTGACCATCCTACCGATCCGACTTCAGTGATGTCATCTATAAAATAGCCTCCAACACTCTACTCAACAAACTGGATGCAGTCTATCACAGTGCCATCCGTTTTGTCACCAAAGCCCCATACACTACCCACCATTGCGACCTGTATGCTCTCGTTGGCTGGCCCTCGCTTCATACTCGTCGCCAAACCCACTGGCTACAGGTTATCTACCAGTCGCTGCTAGGTAAAGCCTCACCTTATCTCAGCTCACTGGTCACCATAGTAGCACTCACTCATACCTGCTGGAGCGCATGCTACATTTCACTGGCCACCCCAAAAGCCAATTCCTCCTTCGGTCATCTTTCCTTCCAGTTCTCTGCTGCCCATGACTGGAACAAATTGCAAAAATCTCTGAAGCTGGAGACTCACATCTCCCTCACTAGCTTTAAGCGCCAGCTGTCAGAGCAGCTTACAGATCACTGCACCTGTACTTACCCATCTGTAAACAGCCCATCTACCTACCTCATCCACATACTGGTATTTATTTATTTATTTTGCTCCTTTGCACCCCAGTATCTCTACCTGCACATTCATCTTCTGCCGATCTACCATTCCAGTGTTTAATTGCTATATTGTAATTACGTCGCCACCATGGCCTATTTATTTCCTTAACTTACCTCATTTGCACTCACTGTATATATACTTTTTGTTTTCTTTTGTTCTACTGTATTATTGACTGTATGTTTTGTTTATTACATGTGTAACTCTGTTGTTGTATGTCGAATTGCTACGCTTTATCTTGGCCAGGTCGCAGTTGCAAATGAGAACTTGTTCTCAACTAGCCTACCTGGTTAAAAAAAGGTGAAATAAAAAAAATAAAAAACTCCTGAGGTGCTGACCTGTGGCACCCTCGACAACCAATGTGATTATTATTATTATTTGACCCTGCTGGCCACCTATGAACATTTGAACATCTTGGCCATGTTCTGTTATAATCTTCACCCGGCACAGCCAGAAGAAGACTGGCCACCCCTCATAGCCTGGTTCCTCTCTAGGTGTCTTCCTAGGTTTTTGCCTTTCTAGGGAGTTTTTCCTAGCCACCGTGCTTCTACACCTGCATTGCTTGCTGTTTGGGGTTTTAGGCTGGGTTTCTGTACAGCACTTTGTGACATCAGCTGATGTAAGAAGGGCTTTATAAATACATTTGATTGTTTGATTGATTGATTAACCTCGCTTCCAGGCTATTGAACACATACATATGCCTGGAATATAACCATTCATATTTGGCCTTAGTGGGAGTGACCATACAATTCTATAGGAGTGACCTAACCGAGTAAAGTCTTGGACATCATTTAATTTTAGCGAATCATACAACTGCGAGGCGTGGCTCCAAATAGAGGTCGGACCCGGGAAGGAACTTGTGGTGTGCTAACAAAAACAATCCCCATGGCTTCAAAGGGAGAAAAAAAACAGCAGGCTCTACCTTTCAGCGAGCAAATTAACAAAGGACAGAGCTAGCTGGATAACGTCTCCACAGGGACATAGATAGCTAGATAACGTCTCCACAGGGACAGAGCTAGCTAGCTAGATAACGTCTCCACAGGGACAGAGCTAGCTAGCTAGATAACGTCTCCACAGGGACATAGCTGGATAGATAACGTCTCCACAGGGACATAGCTGGATAGATAACGTCTCCACAGGGACATAGCTGGATAGATAACGTCTCCACAGGGACATAGCTGGATAGATAACGTCTCCACAGGGACATAGCTAGCTAGATAACGTCTCCACAGGGACATAGCTAGCTATATAACGTCTCCACAGGGACAGAGCTAGCTGGATAACATGTCCACATGGACAGAGCTAGCTGGATAACATCTCCACAGGGACAGAGCTAGCTGGATAACATCTCCACAGGGACAGAGCTAGATAGATAACATCTCCACAGGGACAGAGCTAGCTGGATAACATGTCCACATGGACAGAGCTAGCTGGATAACATCTCCACAGGGACAAAGCTAGCTGGATAACATCTCCACATGGACATAGCTAGCTGGATAACATCTCCACATGGACATAGCTAGCTGGATAACATCTCCACATGGACATAGCTAGCTGGATAACATCTCCACAGGGACAGAGCTAGCTGGATAACATCTCCACAGGGACAGAGCTTGCTGGATAACATGTCCACAGGGACAGAGCTAGCTGGATAACATGTCCACATGGACATAGCTAGCTGGATAACATCTCCACAGGGACAGAGCTAGCTAGATAACGTCTCCACAGGGACAGAGCTAGCTGGATAACATGTCCACATGGACAGAGCTAGCTGGATAACATCTCCACAGGGACAGAGCTAGCTAGATAACGTCTCCACAGGGACATAGCTAGCTGGATAACATGTCCACATGGACAGAGCTAGCTGGATAACATCTCCACAGGGACAGAGCTAGCTAGATATCGTCTCCACAGGGACATAGCTAGCTAACTAGATAACTTCTCCAGAGGGACATAGCTAGCTATATAACGTCTCCACAGGGACAGAGCTAGCTGGATAACATGTCCACATGGACAGAGCTAGCTGGATAACATCTCCACAGGGACAGAGCTAGCTGGATAACATCTCCACAGGGACAGAGCTAGATAGATAACATCTCCACAGGGACAGAGCTAGCTGGATAACATGTCCACATGGACAGAGCTAGCTGGATAACATCTCCACAGGGACAGAGCTAGCTGGATAACATCTCCACATGGACATAGCTAGCTGGATAACATCTCCACATGGACATAGCTAGCTGGATAACATCTCCACATGGACATAGCTAGCTGGATAACATCTCCACAGGGACAGAGCTAGCTGGATAACATCTCCACAGGGACAGAGCTTGCTGGATAACATGTCCACAGGGACAGAGCTAGCTGGATAACATGTCCACATGGACATAGCTAGCTGGATAACATCTCCACAGGGACAGAGCTAGCTAGATAACGTCTCCACAGGGACAGAGCTAGCTGGATAACATGTCCACATGGACAGAGCTAGCTGGATAACATCTCCACAGGGACAGAGCTAGCTAGATATCGTCTCCACAGGGACATAGCTAGCTAACTAGATAACTTCTCCAGAGGGACATAGCTAGCTAGATAATGTCTCCACAGGGACATAGCTAGGTAGATAACGTCTCCATAGGGACATAGATGGATAGATAACGTCTCCACAGGGACATAGCTAGCTAGGTAACGTCTCCACAGGGATATAGCTAGCTAGGTAACGTCTCCACAGGGACATAGCTAGCTAGGTAACGTCTCCACAGGGACATAGCTAGCTAGGTAACGTCTCCACAGGGACATAGCTAGCTAGGTAACGTCTCCACAGGGACATAGCTAGCTAGGTAACGTCTCCACAGGGACATAGCTAGCTAGGTAACGTCTCCACAGGGACATAGCTAGCTACATAACGGCTCCACAAGTAATAAAGTTTTATTTAATCAATTTTAGAATAAGGCTGCAATGTAACAAAAGGTGGAAAAAGTGAAGGGGTCTGAATACTTTCCGAACACACTGTACATCTCACCCACAGACACAATATCCTCCTCTATTTATATTATCTCCATTAAAGACTAAATGGGAGTTGAAACAGAGCAAATCTATTCTAGAAGCCAGATATCAATCTAATCTTTATTTTGCACTCACCTGCAGACAGACGGCCATGTTGACCCTGCAGCCGAAGGTGGTGCTGACGGCTCGAGGAGACAAACCCAGGTCTTTAAAGATCTTAGAGAAGGACTGGGTCAGAGTGATACGAGGACGCTCCTCTGCTACAACCATACAGGTCCTAACACACGACAGGTTTATGTTACGCAACTACACACACACACACACACACACACACACACACACACACACACACACACACACACACACACACACACACACACACAGGGAAGAGAAAAGAAAAGGAAGCAATTCAGACAGTATGTGTGTGGTGTGTGTGCATCCATGTGAGTGTGTGTGGTGTGTTTGCTGCCTGTGTGAGTGCATACTAACCCGTAGTGTCTCAGTCTGTGTCCCCAAGCCCTTGGTACACATCTCCATGACAGAGTAGGAGCAGAATGTGATTCTGACTTTATACTGGCTGACAGCTGACAACCACAGAGAAACATTACTGTCCAACTCTAGAGGAGGAACCAGGATCGACTGGTGGCCAGAGTATACACTAGAGAAAGACAGAGAGAGAGAGGCCAGGTTATTGTCCAACTCTAGAGGAGGAACCAGGATCGACTGGTGGCCAGAGTATACACTAGAGAAAGACAGAGAGAGAGAGGCCAGGTTATTGTCCAACTCTAGAGAGAGAACCAGGATCTCCCTGCTACACCACATGAGCACTAACTGTGCTAGCTTACAGTCCCAAAATATTGCTATGCACTCACTGTACATGTCCTTTACCTGCTGAGGCACCAGAGAGCGAAGCCCAGGCCGCAGTAGGGGTCCAGACAGATGGCTATCTGGCGGGACGGGTACAGCTCACACTGCAGCTTGATGGAACGACACAAGGCACTGGTGGCAGCATGGGACATCTGGAGGAAGAGATAACAGAACGACTGTCTGGTGGCACACTACAGTCTCTCTGGTAGTACCGCTCAAACTAACAGTGTACAGTATGGGTAGTACACAGTCTGTTCCCAGGTCCCTCTAACAGAACAACTACTGTAGATTGTAGGTCAGACCTCGACTCCAGCCAGGATGCCCATGGTGGACACACTGAAGTCCAGGTACAGTCAGGGGTTAGTTTACCTTGACTCCAGCCAGGATGCCCATGGTGGACACACTGAAGTCCAGGTACAGTCAGGGGTTAGTTTACCTTGACTCCAGCCAGGATGCCCATGGTGGACACACTGAAGTCCAGGTATGCCAGCATCTCTGGGGTGGGAGGTTTGTAGATCTGAAGCCTCTTCGTCCTGGGGAGGTCGTCTGGGGTTGGGAGAATAACAATAGGTTTGGAGGGATGGATTTCACACACAGTCCAGAGCAGCATGTAATAATGGCGCCGGAGAAGAAGGCTGATGTTTTACGTGCCCCCAACCGATTGTTTTTTAGTTTTTTATTTGTGTTATTTTGTAACTTATTTTGTCATTTATAATGTTGCCGCTATCGTCACTTAGGACCGAAAATAACTTCTGGAAATCAGGACTGCGATTACTCACCACAGACTGGCAGAATCCTTTTTTTCCTTTAACAAGTCCGACGAGCCCGACGCGAACGATACACTGCTTTCCCGGGAACAGGCCCAGATCCCCGTGATTTGCATGAAGAGGCAGCAGAGAACAAGGGGCCACAGTGTGGGCTGCCTTTTGAGAATTCGTAGGCGATTGAATAAACCCCCACTTCCTTCCTTTCTGCTAGATAACGTGCAATCTTTGGAGAATTACCAACGGGACATTCAAAACTGTAGTATCTTATCCTTCACGGAGTCGTGGCTGAACGACGACTGGTTATAAGATGTATCGGCAGGATAGAACAGCGGCGTCTGGTAAGACAAGGGGAGGCGGTATATGTATTTTTGTAAATAACAGCTTGTGTACGATATCTAAGGAAGTCTCAAACTATTGCTCGCCTGAGGTAGAGTATCTCAGGAAAAGCTGTAGACCCCACAATCTACCTAGAGAGTTTATCTGTATTTTTCGTTGCGGTTTACATACCACCACAGTCAGAGGCTGGCACTAATACAGCATTGAATGAGCTGTATTGCGCCATAAGCAAACATGAAAATGCTCACCCAGAGGCAGCGCTCCTAGTGGCCGGGGAATTTAATGCAGGGAAACAAATCAGTTTTACCAAATTTCTATCAGCATGTTAAAATGTGCAACCAGAAAAACACTCTGGGCCACCTATACTCCACACACAGAGACTCATACAAAGCTCTCCCTCGCCCTCCATTTGGAAAATCTGACCATAGCTCTATCCTCCTGATTCCTGCTTACAAGCTCAAATTTAAGCAGGAAGCACCAGTGACTAGACTGATGGACTGATGAAGCAGATGCTAAGCTACAGGACTGTTTTGCTAGCACAGACAGGAATATGTTCAGAGATTCCTACGATGGCATTGAGGAATACACCACATCAGTCACTGGCTTCATCAATAAGTGCATCGATAACTTCATCCCCACAGTGACCGTACACACCCCAACCAGAAGCCATGGATTACAGGCAACATCCACACTGAGCTAAAGGCTAGACCTGCCAGCCTCAAGGAGCGGGACTCTAACCTGGAAGCTTATTTGCCAGCAGCATACCACCCTGCTTACCACTGCTGGGTTGGTCCTGGTCAGTCCCTGGATGGGAGACCAGATGCTGCTGGAAGTGGTGTTGGAGGGCCAGTAGGAGGCACTCTTTCCTCTGGTCTAAAAAATATCCCAATGCCGCAGGCCAGTGATTGGGGGCACTGCCCTGTGTAGGGTGCCGTCTTTCGGATGGGACGTTAAATGGGTGTCCTGACTCTCAGCACTCATTAAAAGATCCCATGGCACTTTACGTAAGAGTAGGGGTGTTAACCCCGGTGTCCTGGCTAAATCTCCAATCTGGCCATCAAACCATCACGGTCACCTAATAATCCCCAGTTTACAATTGGCTCATTCATCCCCATCCTCTCCCCTGTAACTATTCCCCAGGTCGTTGCTGCAAATTCTCAGTCAACTTACCTGGTAAAATAACAGATAAATAAAATAAATAAATATAAGAAATCCTGCTATGCACATGCATGCACATGCATGAGAACACCAGCTGTTCCGGAAGACTGTGATGAAGCTCTCTGCAGCCGATGTGAGTAAGAGCTTTAAATAGGTCAACATTCACAAGGCCGCAGGGCCAGACGGATTACCAGGACGTGCACTGTGAGCATGCGCTGACCAACTGGCAAGTGTCTTCATTGACATTTTCAACCTCTTTCTGTCCGAGTCTGTAATACCAACATGTTTCAAGCTGACTACCGACCCGTAGCACTCACATCTGTAGCCATGAAGTGCTTTGAAAGGCTGGCCATGGCTCATATCAACACATTATCCCAGAAACCCTAGACCCAATCCAATTTGCATACCGCCCCAACATTTGATGCAATCTCTTTTGCCCTTTCCCACCTGGACATGTGAAAATGCTATTCATTGACTACAGCTCAGTGTTCAACACCATATAGTGCCCTCAAAGCTCATCAACAATCTCTGTAACCTAGTACTAAACACCTCCCTCTGCAACTGGATCCTGGACTTCTTGAGGGCCGCCCCCAGGTGGTGAGGGTAGGTAACAACACATCCGCCACACTGATCCTCAACACAGGGGCCCCTCAGGGGTGCGTGCGCATTTCCCTCTTGTACTCCCTGTTCACACATGACTGCATGGCCAGGCACAACTCCAACACCATCATTAAGTTTGCCGATGACACAACAGTGGTAGACCTGATCACCGACAACAACGAGACAGCCTATAGGGAGGAAGTCAGAGACCTGGCCGTGTGGTGCCAGGACAACAACCTCTCCCTCAACGTGATCAAGACAAAGGAGATGACTGTGGACTATAGGAAAAAGAGGACCAAGCACGCCCCCATTCTCATTCTCGGAGCTGCAGTAGAGCAGGTTGAGAGCTTCAAGTTCCTTGGTGTCCACATCTCCAACAAACTAACATGGTCCAAGCACACCAAGACAGTTGTGAAGAGAGCACGACAAAACCTATTCCCCCTCAGGTGACTGAAAAGATTTGGCATGGTTCCTCAGATCCTCAAAAGGTTCTACAGCTGCAACATCGAGAGCATCCTGGTTGCATCACTGCCTGGTATGTCAACTGCTCGGCCTCTGACTGCAAGGCATTACAGAGGGTAGTGAGAATGGCCCAGTACATCACTGGGGCCAAGCTTCCTGCCATCCAGGACATCTATACCAGGCGGTGTTAGAGGAAGACCCTAAAAATTGTCAAAGACTCCAGTCACCCTAGTCATAGACTGTTCTCTCTACTACCACACATCAAGCAGTACTGGAGAGCCAAGTCTTGGTCCAAGAGGATTCTAAACAGCTTCTACCCCCAAGCCATAAGACTGAACATCTAATCAAATGGCTACCCAGACTACTTGCATTGCCACGCCCCCCCCCCCCCTTTTCAACGCTGCTGCTACTCTCTGTTATCATCTATAAATAGTCACTTTAATAACTCTACCTACATGTACATATTACCTCAACTAGCCGGTGACCCCGCACATTGACTCTGTACCGGTACCCCCCTGTATATAGTCTCGCTATTATTATTTTGCTCTTTAATTACTTGTTTATTTCTTATGTGTATTTTTTTTTTTTATAAACTGCATTCTTGGTTAGGGGCTCGTAAGTAAGCATTTCACTGTAAGGTCTACACCGATTGTATTCGGCGCATGTGACTTATACCATTAGATTTGAGTAAATGAGGGTTTGTTACCTGTGTCCAGTACCATCGGCCATGACTTGACGTCCACAGCAGCCACAGCCTCTTTGGACTTCAACAGCTTCATTATTGCTTGGGTGGTCAGGATACACACCGATTTACTGACCTGTCACACACACAGTGTTATTTTGGTTATTTCACCTTTATTTAACCAGGTAAGGTTGAGCACAACTTCTCATTTACAATTGCGACCTGACCAAGATAAAGCAAAGCAGTGACACAAACAACACAGTTACACATGGAATAAACAAACACAGTCAATAACACAAAAAAAGTCTATATACCATAGTGCCGAAATAATTACAATATAGCAATTAAACACTGAAGTGATAGATGTGCAGAAGAGGAGTGTGCAAGTAGAGATACTGGGGTGCAAAGGAGCAAAAATAAATAACAGTATGTGGATGAGGTAGGTAGATGGGCTGTTTACAGATGGGTAAGTACAGGTGCAGTGGTCTGTGAGCTGCTCTGACAGCTGATACTTAAAGTTAGTGAGGGAGATATGAGTCTCCAGCTTCAGAGATTTTTGCAGTTCGCTCCAGTCATTGGCAGCAGAGAACTGGAAGGAAAGACGGCCAATGGAGGATTTGGCTTTGGGGGTGACCAGTGAAATATACCTGCTGGAGCGTGTGCTATGGGTGGGTGCTGCTATGGTGACCAGTGAGCTGAGATAAGGTGGGGCTTTACCTAGAGAAGACTTATAGATGACCTGGAGCGAGTGGGTTTGTCGATGAATATGAAGCGAGGGCCAGCCAACGAGAGCATACAGGTCGCAGTGGTGGGCAGTTTCTTTTTATGGCTGCAGGGGCAGTATTGAGTAGCTTGGATGAAAAGGTGCCCATTGTAAACGGCCAGCTCCTCAGTCTCAGTTGCTACTATATGCATATTATTATTAGTATTGGATAGAAAACACTCTGAAGTTTCTAAAACTGTTTGAATTATGTATGTGAGTATAACAGAACTCATATAGCAGGCAAAAACCTGAGAAATTCCACTTCCTGTTTTTTTTTCTTTTCTGGGGGTGGCAGATTTTCAACCAAGATCTCATGAAATTACAGCAAGATATGGATGAGTTTTCACTTCCTACGCCATCCACTAGATGTCAACAGTCAATAGAACTTTTTCTGATGACTCTAATGTGAAGGGGGGTCAAATCACATAGGAAATAGTCACCAGTGCCACGAGTTGACCATTCTTACACCATGCGCGTTCACAGGGGAAGGACCTGTGTTCCACCGGTCATCAGAAGTCATTCTAATTCACCGGTTGGAACGTTCTTCAAGATATATGTAAACAACATTCTAAAGATTGATTCAGTACATTGTTTGACATGTTTCTACTGACTGTTAGGGAACTTTAGGACATTTCGTCACGTTATAGTGGACACGCTTTGTGACTTTGGAATTGTTTACCAAATGTGCTAACCAAAGTAGCTAATAGGACATAAATAACAGACATTTTCGAACAAATAAAGCATTTATTGTGGACCTGGGATTCCTAGGACTGCATTCTGATGAAGTTCATCAAAGGTAAGGAAACATTTATCATGTATTTTCTGGTTTCTGTTGACTCCAACATGGCGGCTAATTTGGCTTCTGTTCTGAGAGCCGTCTCAGATTATTGCATGTGTTGCTTTTTCCGTAAACTTTTTTTGAAATCTGACACAGCGGTTACATTAAGGAGAGGTATATCTATAATTCCATATGTATAATTTATATTACCATCTACATTTACGATGTGGCTATGCAAAATCACTTGATGTTTTTGGAACTAGTGAATCTAATAAACCAATGTAAACTCAGATGTATTTATATAAATATGAACTTTATCAAACAAAACATGCATGTATTGTGTAACATGAAGTCCTATGAGTGTCATCTGATGAAGATAATTCAAGGTTAGTGATTAATTTTATCTTTATTTCTGCTTTTTGGAAAATGGCTGTGCTTATTGTGGTTTTGGTAGAGACCTAACATAATCGTTTGTAGTGCTTTCGCTGAAAAGCCTATTTGAAATCGGACACTTTGGTGGGATTAATAACAGGATTTTCTTTAAAATGATATAAAACACATGTATGTTTTAGGAATTGTAATTATGAGATTTCTGTGGTCTGAATTTGGCGCCCTCTATTTTCACTGGTAGTTGTCATATCGATCCCGGTATTGGGATTGCAGCCATAACAAGATATGGGGCTTTGGTGACAAAACGGATGGCACTGTGATAGACTGCATCCAATTTGCTGAGTAGAGTGTTGGGGGCTATTTTGTAAATGACATCGCCGAAGTCACCCATAGTTATGTTAGTGACAGCTGTGTCCCTCTACCATCTTCTTGACAGTGGGTAAGATTATTGATAATTACTCTAATATTAGCGAGATTAGGCTAGGCCATGTTGGAAAGATTAGGCTAGGCCATGTTAGCGATATTAGGCTAGGAGATTAAGATAGGTCATGTTGGCGAGATTAGGCTAGGTTATGCTGGCGAGATTAGGCTAGGCCATGTTAGCAAGATTAGGCTAGGCCATTCTGGCGAGATTAGGCTAGGCCATTCTGGCGAGATTAGGCTAGGCCATTCTGGCGAGATTAGGCTAGGCCATTCTGGCAAGATTAGGCCATTCTGGCGAGATTAGGCCATTCTGGCGAGATTAGGCCATTCTGGCGAGATTAGGCTATTCTGGCGAGATTAGGCGAGGCTATTCTGGCGAGATTAGGAGAGGCTATTCTGGCGAGATTAGGAGAGGCTATTCTGGCGAGATTAGGCTAGGCTATTCTGGCGAGATTAGGCTATTCTGGCGAGATTAGGCTAGGCCATGCTGGTGAGATTAGGCTAGGCCATGCTGGTGAGATTAGGCTAGGCCATGCTGGTGAGATTAGGCTAGGCCATGCTGGTGAGATTAGGCTAGGCCATGTTAGTGAGATTAAACTAGGCCATGTTAGTGAGATTAAACTAGGCCATGTTAGTGAGAGCTGTGTACCTCTACAATCATCTTGACGGTGGGCAGGGTGGTGGCCAGGTTCTGAGGATGAGGGGGTCTGACGGTGACAGGAACACAGCCAGCGTACAGACACCCATAGAACGTAGCGATCAGGTCAATACCTAGAGAGAGACAAGGGCAAAGAGACCATTAGAGACCATTAAACCCAGTTCAAATCAAGACAAGACGTGCAGTTGAGACCGTTTCCACAGTAAGGGTGCCTCTTTACATTAACATGAGGAAACTTTGACAAAAGTTGCCACTTGTTGTAACAAACAAGTGGAAACTTTGACAAAAGTTGCCACTTGTTGTAACAAACAAGTGTCATGACATGCACCAGAAACAGGGTACAGTTGTTGTCTTGTTAGAAAGGTCAGCATGCCAGGCTAGCAACACTACATGGCCAAAACTATGTGGACATACTTGTCCAACATCTCATTCCACAATCATGGGCATTAATATGGAGTCGGTCCCCCCTTTGCTGCTATAACAGCCTCAACTCTTCTGGGAAAGCTTTCCACTAGATGTTGGAACATTGCTTGAGGTTGGGTGATTAGGCCAGGCTCACAGTTGGCATTCCAATTGTGACGACCCTCCCACTCTGTCTGCCGTATTCTCTCTTTGTTCTTGTCTCCTTATTAGGATGCAGGTGGGCGGAGTTGGGAGGGTCGTCAGCTACATGGGAAACACCTGGGCCCGGTGTGTCCCAGGATAAATACACCACTTCCCCATTCATGGAGGAGACTCTCTCCATGCAGACACCTTTACAGATTTTGTTGTGCATCTTGGTGGCTTTTGGTTGTTTGCTTTGGCACCTTTCAACACCCTGCATTACCACATTCATGCATGCAAAACACTCACTTACACTACTGATTATACACACCATTGTATATTGTACTTAGTTTACTTTATTTAATGAATATATGTTTTGTTACGGGCTTTGAGCCGGTTCGTGACAAGTGGGCGCTCATCCGGGATATTTGAACGTATTGGTTTGGGAGAACGTGGAGGTACGTGTTTGGTTTGCATATTGTGTTTGTTTGAGTTTGATAGGCCCAGTATTGGTTGCCTTTGTTGTTTGATTTGTGTGCTGCGTTGGAGAGAGTATAATGGTTAGTTTCCAGGCCCTGCCCAGCCTGGAAACTCTTGTTCTACTTGCTGTTGGGACATTGGTCTGAGGATGTGAGTAAATCGGCTGTGTACCTCAGTGGGAGATTTGGGTAGGGTAGTGGAACTTGCTACCCGGAGCTATAGCCTTTTCCCCTGATAGGCTTAGCGACTTGTTTCATTTTTGAAATATGTTGGGCATGGATAAATGTTTGTTATTTTTGTGTGGTGTCTGTGGACTGAGAAGTTGTCTCGGGGGCACATCCGTGGCTTGGTGGAATTTGCCAGCATGCTGGGGGAGTTGTATTTCCTTGCCAGCGGGATACAGTGCGTAAATACCCACCGCAAATCCGCACAAAGACTAGGGTTGAGTTATTGTAGGTTTTGGGGATGCTCCGTATCTCATCTCTCTTTTGTGGTGCTCAGGGTGATTGTCATTTCTCTGGTTGTGGTCTGATGTGCTCAGCAGAGGGGTTGAGCAAGATTATTTACTTATGACTATGGTTTCTTATGTAGACGAGTTCATTCGCTTTCCATCAGAGGAACTGTTAGAATTATGTACTAAAGAACAGCTGTTGAAGATCGCTGAACACTACAAGGTTGAATGATTGAAATTAGTGAAATTCTGTTACGTTGGTAAGTGACTATGAATCGTTGGGAAATGACTATGAATCGTTGGCAGTCGTTGTAAAAATTAAGAAGGACCCTGATGTTCTTTTCGTTGGAGTTTGTAGCTGATGCGGTCTTTTGTGCCCTGACCCTGAATGTTTACGTGACTGACCATTGTTTGGGGTTGTCATGTTCTAACTTTCCTGTCTGTTCCCTCCTGATCTTTCCTCTTAAACGTTGCTTCCTGTGCGCAAAGGTTGCTGAGGTCTGGGGAGGAGGAGGTTGGCTGGGGCAAGTGGAAGTGTGAGCACATAACCCCCTCATATATTTGGGACGCAAAGGCTGTGTCAATTTGGGACGCAGAGGCTGTGTCAATTTGGGGACGCAGAGGTCGGTATGTTGTTCCGGGGTCCTTGTTGGTCCCCGGTTTTATGGGGGGGGCTACATGGGAAACACCTGGGCCCGGTGTGTCCCAGGATAAATACACCACTTGGTGGCTTTTGGTTGTTTGCTTTGGCACCTTTCAACACCCTGCATTATCACATTCATGCATGCAAAACACTCACTTACACTACTGATTACACACACCATTGTATATTGTACTTAGTTTACTTTATTTAATACATATATGTTTTGTTACTCCTTATCTCCACGTGGTCTCCCTTTTGTTATGGGCTTTGAGCCGGTTCGTGACACAATTCATCCCAAAGGTGTTCGATGGGGTTGAGGTCGGGGTTGAGGTCAGTCTTGTGCTGACATTGCTTCCAGAATCAGTTTGGAACTCGGTAGTGAGTGTTTGTCCAGGCGGCTCGCTCGCTGCTCGTGTGTGTCTCTGCTTGTCTCCCTTTGGTAGCTGCTTGTCTAACTAGCTCCCTGCTTCTCTAGCTAGCTAGCTGCTTGTCTAGGTAGCTCTCTGCTTGTCTAGGTAGCTCTCTGCTTCTCTAGGTAGCTCTCTGCTCGTCTAAACACGGAATGTTAGCGCACTGGTCTCTGATTGGCTAAATAGATTATCGCAAGACTTAAGCTAAATGTAATATGTTGAATCTTGGAAACTCCAACAGACAACATGAGAAGTTCTAAAACGTCATGAGATTGACTGTTCAAATACTCCTTAAGACCGTTGAGTCATGATACATCTTATGTATCTGCACTGGGCTTTAAAGCCCAGTAGAGAACACCAGAGACCAGTAGAGCCCAGTAGAGAACACCAGAGCCCAGTAGAGAACACCAGAGCCCAGTAGAGAACACCAGAGCCCAGTAGAGCCCAGTAGAGAACACCAGAGCCCAGTAGAGAACACCAGAGCCCAGTAGAGAACACCAGAGACCAGTAGAGAACACCAGAGACCAGTAGAGCCCAGTAGAGAACACCAGAGACCAGTAGAGCCCAGTAGAGCACACCAGAGACCAGTAGAGAACACCAGAGACCAGTAGAGAACACCAGAGACCAGTAGAGAACACCAGAGACCAGTAGAGCCCAGTAGAGAACACCAGAGACCAGTAGAGCCCAGTAGAGAACACCAGAGACCAGTAGAGCCCAGTAGAGAACACCAGAGCCCAGTAGAGAACACCAGAGCCCAGTAGAGAACACCAGAGCCCAGTAGAGAACACCAGAGCCCAGTAGAGAACACCAGAGACCAGTAGAGAACACCAGAGCCCAGTAGAGAACACCAGAGCCCAGTAGAGAACACCAGAGCCCAGTAGAGAACACCAGAGCCCAGTAGAGAACACCAGAGCCCAGTAGAGAACACCAGAGCCCAGTAGAGGACACCAGAGACCAGTAGAGGACACCAGAGACCAGTAGAGGACACCAGAGACCAGTAGAGAACACCAGAGACCAGTAGAGAACACCAGAGAACACCAGAGCCCAGTAGAGAACACCAGAGCCCAGTAGAGAACACCAGAGCCCAGTAGAGAACACCAGAGACCAGTAGAGAACACCAGAGACCAGTAGAGCCCAGTAGAGAACACCAGAGACCAGTAGAGCCCAGTAGAGAACACCAGAGAATACCAGAGCCCAGTAGAGAATACCAGAGCCCAGTAGAGAACACCAGAGCCCAGTAGAGAACACCAGAGCCCAGTAGAGAACACCAGAGACCAGTAGAGAACACCAGAGACCAGTAGAGAACACCAGAGACCAGTAGAGAACACCAGAGACCAGTAGAGCCCAGTAAAGAAGATTAGACCCAAATAAGAATGCTGTGCATTGACTATAGCTCAGCATTCAACGCCATAGTACCCTCCAAGCTCATCATTAGGCTCGAGGCCCTGGGTCTGAACCCCGCCCTGTGCAACTGTGTCCTGGACTTCCTGATGGGCCACCCCCAAGTGGTGAAGGTAGGAAACACCTCAGCACACTGCTGATCCTCAACAGTGTGCTCAGCCTCCTCCTGTACTCCCTGTTCACCCATGAATGCATGGCCACGCATGCCTCCAACTCAATCATCAAGTTTGCAGACGACACTACAGTAGTAGGCCTGATTACAACAATGACAAGACAGCCTATTGGGAGGTGGTGAGGGCCTTGGGAGTGTGGTGGCAGGAAAACAACCTCTCATTCAACGTCAACAAAAGGAGCCGATTGTGGACTTCAGAAAACAGCAGAGGGAGCACCCCCCTATCCACATCGACGGGACCGCAGTGGAGCAGGTGGAAAGCGTCAAGTTCCTTGGTGTACACATCACTGACAAACTGAAATGGTCCAGCCACACAGACAGTGTGGTGAAGAAGGCGCAACAGCGCCTCTTCAACCTTAGGAGGCTTAAGCAATTTGTCTTGACACCAAAAACCCTCAAACTTTTACAGATGCACCATTGAGAGCATCCTGTCAGGATGTATCACCGCCTGGTATGGCAATTGCACAGCTCGCAACCGCAGGGCTCTCCAGAGGGTGGTACTGTCTTCCCAACGCATCACCGGAGGAAAACTACCTGCCCTCCAGGACACCTACATCACCCGATGTCACAGGAAGGCCAAAAAGATAATCAAGGACATCAACCACCCAAGCCACTGCCTGTTCACCCTGCTATCATCCAGAAGGTGAGGTCAGTACAGGCGCATCAAAGCTGGATGGAGAGACTGAAAAACAGCTTTGATCTCAAGGCCATCAGACTGTTAAATAGCCATCACTAGCACATTAGATGCTGCTGCCCTATATACATAGACTTGAAATCATTGGCCACTTTAATAATGTTCACATATTTTGCATTACTAATCTCAAATACTGTATTGTATTCTCTTTTAGTCTATGCCGCTCCGACATTGCTCGTCCAAATATTTACATATTCTTAATTCTATTTCTTTACTTTGGATTTGTGTGTATTGTTTTGAATTTGTTAGATATTACTTGTTAGATACTACTGCACTGTCGGAGCTAGAAACACAAGCATTTCGCTACACCCGCAATAACATCTGCTTAAAAAATGTATGTGACCAATGCAAATTGATTTGATTTAGAGACCATCAGATATCAACAGAGAACAAGTAGCATGTCTGGAGAGCTATAATCAGAGGGTCAGGGGTTAGAAGTTAGTGTAATTACCTGGAGGGTAAACCAGTGCTACGTGATCTCCGGGGTTGAGGCGTCCCTTCTCTATCAGTGCCATGGCAACACGCTCCGCCCGCTTTTGCAGCTGCAGACAGGAAGCAGTGCTGGACACTGTGCCCTGGACAACAACATCAGGGTACCACTGTTAAACAAATATTTACAAATCACCCTACACACTCAATACAGTACAAAACAACCAGAGCAGACATTGGCAGTCTGCCTATGGTAAGAGTTGGACACAGTCAGAGCAGACATTGACAGTCTGCCTGTGGTAAGAGTTGGACACTGTCAGAGCAGACATTGACAGTCTGCCTGTGGTAAGAGTTGGACACTGTCAGAGCAGACATTGACAGTCTGCCTGTGGTAAGAGTTGGACACTGTCAGAGCAGACATTGACAGTCTGCCTGTGGTAAGAGTTGGACACTGTCAGAGCAGACATTGACAGTCTGCCTATGGTAAGAGTTGGACACTGTCAGAGCAGACATTGACAGTTTGCCTATGGTAAATGCTGGGTGTGTCAGAGCAGACATTGACAGTTTGCCTATGGTAAGTGTTGGCTGTGTCAGAGCAGAGATTGACAGCTTGCCTATGGTAAGTGTTGGCTGTGTCAGAGCAGACATTGACAGTCTGCCTATGGTAAGTGTTGGACACTGTCAGAGCAGAAATTGACAGCATGCCTATGGTAAGTGTTGGCTATGTCAGAGCAGACATTGACAGTTTGCCTATGGTAAGTGTTGGCTGTGTCAGAGCAGACATTGACAGCTTGCCTACGGTAAGAGTTGGCTGTGTCAGAGCAGACATTGACAGCTTGCCTATGGTAAGTGTTGGCTGTGTCAGAGAAGACATTGACAGCTTGCCTACGGTAAGAGTTGGCTGTGTCAGAGCAGACATTGACAGCTTGCCTATGGTAAGAGTTGGACACTGTCAGAGCAGAGATTGACAGCTTGCCTATGGTAAGTGTTGGCAGCTATCAGAGCAGACATTGACAGTTTGCCTATGGTAAGTGTTGGCAGCTGTCAGAGCAGACATCGACAGTTTGCCTATGGTAAGTGTTGGCTGTGTCAGAGCAGACATTGACAGATTGCCTATGGTAAGTGCTGGCTGTGTCAGAGCAGACATTGACAGCATGCCTATGGTAAGTGTTGGCTGTGTCAGAGCAGACATTGACAGTTTGCCTATGGTAAGTGTTGGCTGTGTCAGAGCAGACATTGACAGCATGCCTATGGTAAGTGTTGGCTGTGTCAGAGCAGACATTGACAATTTGCCTATGGTAAGTGTTGGCTGTGTCAGAGCATACATTGACAGCTTGCCTATGGTAAGTGTTGGCAGCTGTCAGAGCAGAGATTGACAGCTTGCCTATGGTAAATGTTGGCTGTGTCAGAGCAGACATTGACAGCATGCCTATGGTAAGTGTTGGACACTGTCAGAGCAGACATTGACAGCATGCCTATGGTAAGTGTTGGCAGCTGTCAGAGCAGACATTGACAGCATGCCTATGGTAAGTGTTGGCAGCTGTCAGAGCAGACATTGACAGCATGCCTATGGTAAGTATTGGACACTGTCAGAGCAGACATTGACAGTTTGCCTACGGTAAGAGTTGGACACTGTCAGAGCAGACATTGACAGCATGTCTATGGTAAGTGTTGGACACTGTCAGAGCAGACATTGACAGCATGCCTATGGTAAGTGTTGGCAGCTGTCAGAGCAGACATTGACAGCATGCCTATGGTAAGTGTTGGCTGTGTCAGAGCAGACATTGACAGTTTGCCTATGGTAAGTGTTGGACACTGCCAGAGCAGACATTGACAGCTTGCCTATGTTAAGTGTTGGCATCTGTCAGAGAAGAGACAAAGCAGGTACCTTGGCGTTGAGCACCAGGAACAGGGGATGGTCAGGTGTGGCCTGGGCTCTCCACTGGAGAACATCCTGCATGTACAGGAACTATTGGAGACAACCAGGAGATACTCAGTATACAGACAGACAGACAGAACCAGGAGACCCTCAGAATACACACAGAACAGCAGTTACCTGTGTGCCCAGGTGATAGGTGAAGAGGAATGGTCTGTACCTTACATGTCTCTGTGTGTCCAGGTGAAAGGTGATAGGTGAGGAGGCATGATCTGTACCTTACGTGCCTGGTCATTGTCCTCTAGTTGAGCCACGTCTCTCCCACAGGCCTGAGCAATCCTCTTCCCTGCTACCAGGTTCCCCACGATCATAGAGGCAGGACCCACCTCTGTCCAACACACATCACCACCACCATCATCACAATCATCATCCTCACCACCACCACCGTCCATCAACCTCAGAATGTTGATATTGGTTTCCTCCTGAATTGAGTAACAATAGGTTCTGAACAGTAGATAGTTTTACCAGTATATAGTTCTACAGTAGGTTCTGAACAGTCTAGTAGTTCTAACAGTAGGTTCTGAACAGTATATACAGTTGAAGTCAGAAGTTTCCATACACCTTAGCCAAATACATTTAAACTCAGTTTCACAATTCCTGACATTTAATCCTAGTAAAAATGATGTCTTAGGTCAGTTAGGATCACCACTTTATTTTAAGAATGTGAAATGTCAGAATAATTGTAGTGATTTATTTCAGCTTTTTTTTATCACATTCCCAGTGGGTCAGAAGTTTACATATACTCAATTAGTATTTGGTAGCATTGCCTTTAAATTGTTTAACTTGGGTCAAACGTTCCGGGTACCCTTCCACAAGCTTCCAACAATAAGTTGGGTGAATTTTGGCCCATTCCTCCTGACAGAGCAGGTGTAACTGAGACAGGTCTGTAGGCCTCCTTGCTCGCACACACTTTTTCAGTTGTGCCCACACATTTTCTATAGGATTGAGGTCAGGGCTTTGTGATGGCCACTCCAATACCAAGACTTTGTTGTCCTTGCCATTTTGCCACAACTTTGGAAGCATCCTTGGGGTCATGACATGGCTTTAACAGCTCAGCATTTAACACCATAGTACCCTCCAAACTCGTCATTAAGCTTGAGACCCTGGGTCTCGACCCCGCCCTGTGCAACTGGGACCTGGACTTTGACGGCCCGCCCCCAGGTGGTGAGTGTAGGAAACAACATCTTCACTCCGCTGATCCTCAACACTGGGGCCCCACAAGGGTGCATTCTCAGCCGTCTCCTGTACTCCCTGTTCAACCATGACTGCGTGGCCATGCACGCCTCCAACTCAATCATTAAGTTTGCAGACGACACTACCAACAACGACGAGACGGCCTACAGGGAGGAGGTGAAGGCCCTCGGAGTGTGGTGTCAGGAAAATAAGTGAAATAATCTGTCTGTAAAGAATGGTTGGAAAAATTTGCTGTGTCATGAACAAAGTAGATGTCCTAACCGACTTGCCAAAACTATAGTTTGTTAACAAGAAATGTGTGAGGTAGTTGAAAAATGAGTTTTAATGACTCCAACCTAAGTGTATGTAAACTTCCGACTTCAACTGTAGTTCTAACAGTAGGTTCTGAACAGTATATAGTTCTAACAGTAGGTCCTGAACAGTAGGCTTGTAGAACATTCGGGCACAACCAGTGACACATTTTGGAGCCTTGAATGAAAAGTTCCATCCTACCTGGTTGTTTCTGCCGTGGTTTGGGCAGGTTGGTAACACAGCTGTGAGGACACATGAGGACGTTGCAGGGGTGGAGAGCTCCTTCCAGAAACCTCTGTTTGGTCTCTGCGATATGGATCCCCCCCAGCGGAGCCTTGGGCATTGTGTTGGCAGGGACCAGAGCTAGGCAGTACACCCCCACTTGGTGAATACTGTCTATAGCCTGTAGAAAATACAATAGACATGCTGACAGGGACCACCTGGTGAATACTGTCTATAGCCTGTAGAAAATACAGCCTGACAGACAGGAGGGGTTACTAGATGTGTGTTCCACTATATTGATTTGACTCAGAACATCATGCAGCTTTAAATGGACTTGAAGAGGTGTTGTATACATGATGTATATACACTGTGTTGTACCTGTAGAACGCGGCTCATCCACTGGAAGCTGCCCTCCTCTGAAGCATCTGGTCTCTGTTCTGCCACCACTACAATACGCTCATCATGGAGAACCGAGACGGAGAACACTGCTATCCTAGAACACAACAGAGACCACTGCTATCCTAGAACAACAACACTGCTATCCTAGATCACAACAACACTGCTATCCTAGATCACAACAACACTGCTATCTTAGAACACAACAACACTGCTATCCTAGAACACAACAACACTGCTATCCTAGAACACCACCACTGCTATCCTAGAAAAAACAACACTGCTATCCTACAACAACAACAACACTGCTATCCTACAACAACAACACTGCTATCCTACAACAACAACAACACTGCTATCCTACAACAACAACAACACTGCTATCCTACAACAACAACACTGCTATCCTAGAACACAACAACACTGCTATCCTAGAACACCACCACTGCTATCCTAGAACAACAACAACACTGCTATCCTACAACAACAACAACACTGCTATCCTACAACAACAACACTGCTATCCTATAACACAACACCACCACTGATATCCAACAACAACACTGATATCCAACAACACTGCTATCCTACAACACCCACAACACTGCTATCCTAGAAAACCAACAACACTGCTACCCTAGAACACCACAACAACACTGCAATCCTAGAACACCACAACAACAATACTAGAACACCACAACAACAATCCTAGAACACCACGACAACACTGCTATCCTAGAACACCACAACAACACTGCTATCCTAGAACACAACAACAACACTGCTATCCTAGAACACCACCACAACAACACTGCTATCCTAGAACACCACAACAACAACACTGCTATCCTAGAACACCACAACACTGCTATCCCAGAACACAACAACAACACTGCTATCCTAGAACACCACCACAACAACACTGCTATCCTAGAACACCACAACAACAACACTGCTATCCTAGAACACCACCACAACAACACTGCTATCCTAGAACACCACAACAACAACAATCCTAGAACACCACAACAACACTGCTATCCTAGAACACCACAACAACACTGCTATCCTAGAACACAACAACAACACTGCAATCCTAGAACACCACAACACTGCAATCCTAGAACACCACAACACTGCAATCCTAGAACACCACAACACTGCAATCCTAGAACACAACACTGCTATCCTAGAACACAACACTGCTATCCTAGAACACCACAACAACACTGTTATCCTAGAACACCACAACAATAACACTGCTATCCTAGAACACCACAACAATAACACTGCTATCCTAGAACACCACAACAATAACACTGCTATCCTAAAACACCACAACAATAACACTGCTATCCTAGAACACCACAACAATAACACTGCTATCCTAGAACACCACAACAATAACACTGCTATCCTAGAACACCACAACAATAACACTGCTATCCTAGAACCCCACAACAACACTGCTATCCTAGAACACCACAACACTGCTATCCTAGAACAACACCACTGCTATCCTAGAACAACACCACTGCTATCCTAGAACAACAACACTGCTATCCTAGAACACCAACAACACTGCTATCCTACAACACTGCAATCCTAGAACACCACAACAACAACACTGCAATCCTAGAACACCACAACAACAACAACACTGCTATCCTAGAACACCACAACAACAACAACACTGCTATCCTAGAACACCACAACACCACTGCTATCCTAGAACACCACAACACTGCTATCCTAGAACACCACAACACTGCTATCCTAGAACACCACAACACTGATATCCTAGAACACCACAACAATGCTATCCTAGAACACAACAACACAACAGAGAACACTGCTATCCTAGAACACCACAACAGTGTTATCCTAGAACACAACACTGCTATCCTAGAACACAACAACACTGCTATCCTAAAACACAGAACCTCCCTCCTCACCTCCCCCTGTAGACAAACTTCATGGGCTCCACTGCCAGCGCCGTGGCAACCACATCATCAGCGTTGTGTCTCCGCCCACACACCGTCATCAGCCCGTCCATTCTACCCACGATAAACACTAGGTTGTCCTGGAGACCACACACACAGGGTGGTTAGTCACTGCCCAACACATCTTGTCAAATAAAATAAAATATGTATTTATCACATGCTTGGTAACAGGTGTCGACTAACAGTGAAATGGATGGTCAGGTCCAGCAGTATGTCAAGTAAAATAAAATGTTATTTGTCACATGCTTAGTAAACAGAGTAACAGTGAAATGATTATCTACTGAATTCAGCTACATTTAGCAGACATCATGCTAACAGATACACTACCGGTAAAACGTAACTATATTTGAGATTCTTCAAAGTAGCCACCCTTTGCCTTGATGACAGCTGCATCAGATGACCTGGTCTCCACAATCCCCCAACCAAATTGAGATGGTTTGGGATGAGTCGGACCGCAGAATGAAGGAAAAGCAGCCAACAAGTGCGCAGCATAGGTTGAAAAATCATTCCAGGTGAAGCTGGTTGAGAGAAAGCCAAGAGTGTGCAAAGCTGTCATCAAGGCAAAGAGTGGCTATTTGAAGAATCTCAAATATAAAATATATTTTGATTTGTTTAACAGTTTTTTGGTTACTACATGATTCCATATATGTTATAGTTTATGTCTACAATGTAGAAAATAGTAAAAATAAAGAAAAACTCTTGAATGAGTAGGTGTTCGAAAACTTTTGACCGATAGTGTACATTTAGCAGACATGCTAGCAGACACATCACGCTAGCCGACACATTTAGCAGACATCATGCTGGCAAAAGCATTTAGCAGACATCATGCTGGCAAAAGCATTTAGCAGACATCATGCTGGCAGACACATTTAGCAGACATCATGCTAGCAGACACATTTAGCAGACATCATGCTAGCAGACGCATTTAGCAGACGTCATGCTAGCAGACATCATGCCGGCAGACACATTTAGCAGACACATTTAGCAGACGTCATGCTAGCAGACATCATGCTAGCAGACATCATGATAGCAGACACATTTAGAAGACACCATGCTAGCAGACACATTTAGCAGACATCATGCTGGCAGACATCATGCTGGCAGACGTCATGCTAGCAGACGTCATGCTAGCAGACATCATGCTAGCAGACACATTTAGAAGACACCATGCTAGCAGACACATTTAGCAGACATCATGCTAGCAGACACATTTAGCAGACATCATGCTAGCAGACACCATGCTAGCAGACACCATGCTAGCAGACACCATGCTAGCAGACACATTTAGCAGACATCATGCTAGCAGACATCATGCTAGCAGACACATTTAGCAGACATCATGCTAGCAGACATCATGCTAGCAGACACCATGCTAGCAGACACCATGCTAGCAGACACCATGCTAGCAGACACATTTAGAAGACACCATGCTAGCAGACACATTTAGCAGACATCATGCTAGCAGACATCATGCTAGCAGACACATTTAGCAGACATCATGCTAGCAGACATCATGCTAGCAGACATCATGCTAGCAGACACATTTAGAAGACACCATGCTAGCAGACACATTTAGCAGACATCATGCTAGCAGACATCAAGCTAGCAGACATCATGCTAGCAGACACATTTAGCAGACATCAAGCTAGCAGACATCATGCTAGCAGACACATTTAGCAGACACCATGCTAGCAGACACCATGCTAGCAGACACATTTAGCAGACATTTAGCAGACATTTAGCAGACATCATGCTAGCAGACATCATGCTAGCAGACATCATGCTAGTAGACATCATGCTAGTAGACATCATGCCAGCAGACACCATGCTAGCAGACACCATGCTAGCAGACACCATGCTAGCAGACACATTTAGCAGACATCATGCTAGCAGACATCATGCTAGCAGACACATTTAGCAGACACCATGCTAGCAGACACATTTAGCAGACATCATGCTAGCAGACATCATGCTAGCAGACATCATGCTAGCAGACATCATGCTAGCAGACACAATTAGCAGACATCATGCTAGCAGACACCATGCTAGCAGACACCATGCTAGCAGACACATTTAGCAGATATCATGCTAGCAGGTGCATTTAGCAGACATCACGCATGCAGACATCATGCTAGCAGACACATTTAGCAGACATCATGCTAGCAGACATTATGCTAGCAGACATTATGCTAGCAGACATTATGCTAGGCGACACATTTAGCAGACATCATGCTAGCAGACACATTTAGCAGACATCAAGCTAGCAGACATCATGCTAGCAGACACATTTAGCAGACATAATGCTAGCAGACACCATGCTAGCAGACACCATGCTAGCAGACACATTTAGCAGATATCATGCTAGCAGGTGCATTTAGCAGACATCACGCATGCAGACATCATGCTAGCAGACACATTTAGAAGACATCATGCTAGCAGACATCATGCTAGCAGACATTATGCTAGCAGACATTATGCTAGCAGACATTATGCTAGCCGACACATTTAGCAGACATCATGCTAGCAGACACATTTAGCAGACATCAAGCTAGCAGACATCATGCTAGCAGACACATTTAGCAGACACCATGCTAGCAGACACCATGCTAGCAGAGATCATGCTATCAGACACATTTAGCAGACATTTAGCAGACATCATACTAGCAGACATCATGCTAGCAGACACATTTAGCAGACATTTAGCAGACATCATGCTAGCAGACATCATGCCAGCAGACACCATGCTAGCAGACACATTTAGCAGACATCATGCTAGCAGACATCATGCTAGCAGACATCATGCTAGCAGACATCATGCTAGCTAGCAGACACATTTAGCAGACATCATGCTAGCAGACACAATTAGCAGACATCATGCTAGCAGACACCATGCTAGCAGACATATTTAGCAGATATCATGCTAGCAGGTGCATTTAGCAGACATCACGCATGCAGACATCATGCTAGCAGACACATTTTAGCAGACATCATGCTAGCAGACATCATGCTAGCAGACATTATGCTAGCAGACATTATGCTAGCAGACATTATGCTAGCAGACACTATGCTAGCAGACACATTTAGAATACACATTTAGCAAACATCATGCTAGCAGACACATTTAGCAGACACCATGCTAGCAGACACATTTAGCAGACACCATGCTAGCAGACACATTTAGCAGACATCATGCTAGCAGCTGGGAATGTGAGGATCCTAGAAATGGATAACAGTGAACTCACAGGTCCTACAAAGCCCAGTAGTGACGTCCTGGTGAAGGGTCTGCCACTGATGGGACCTCCTGACGCTCTTACTGGGATGGTCTGGAACAGGCAACAGGACTATACACACACCACTAGACACACACCACATAGCTCCTAATGCTGTTACCGAGATGGTCTGGAACAGACAACAGAACTATACACAACACATTGCTCCTAATGCTGTTACTGGGATGGTCTGGAACAGGCAACATGACTGTACACACGACTCAGTATTAATTTATGTAGTTATTGCCTTTAATTAACCAGGAAAGTTATTGAGAACACACTCTTTTGCAGTAACAATATGACATCATTATGAGTGTTCAAGTCACAGTACAAACCTGGAATGTGTTCTTGGTCATGCCCGGGAGGCCGTAGTATGCCACGCCGGTGCTCCCAGAACTCACACAGATCTCCCCCACCTCATCTGTCTGGCAGAGATACGGAGTTCCCTCCACACGTACCACACACACCAGCGCTGTGGACACACACGTCATAACATCACACACACTGACTGGATATCAATAAACAAAGCATTGTAATCAATAGGACAACGTGTTTCTCCTAACTGCCCCTGTTACAGGCTAAGTTATTTAGGTGTTCCCCTCGTTACAGGCTAAGTTGTGTAGGTTTTTCCCTCGTTCCAGGGTATTCATCAGGTGTTCCCCTCGTTACAGGCTAAGTTTTGTAGGGTTTTTCCCTCGTTCCAGGCTAAGTTGTTTAGTGTTTTTCCCTTGTTCCAAGCTGTTCATTAGGTGTTTCCCTTGTTCCAAGCTGTTCATTAGGTGTTTCCCTCGTTCTATGCTGTTCATTAGGTGTTTCCCTCGTTCCATGCTGTTCATTAGGTGTTTCCCTCGTTCCAGGCTGTTCATTAGGTGTTTCCCTTGTTCCAAGCTGTTCATTAGGTGTTTCCCTCGTTCCATGCTGTTCATTAGGTGTTTCCCTCGTTCCAGGCTGTTCATTAGGTGTTTCCCTCGTTCCAGGCTGTTCATCAGGTGTTTCCCTCGTTCCATGCTAAGTTGTTTAGTGTTTTTCCCTCGTTCCAGGCTGTTCATTAGGTGTTTCCCTTGTTCCAGACTGTTCATTAAGTGTTTCCCTCGTTCCATGCTGTTCATAAGGTGTTTCCCTCATTCCATGCTGTTCATTAGGTGTTTCCCTCATTCCAGGCTGTTCATTAGGTGTTTCCCTCGTTCCAGGCTGTTCATCAGGTTTTCCCTCGTTCCAGGCTGTTCATTAGGTGTTTCCCTCGTTCCATGCTAAGTTGTTTAGTGTTTTTCCCTCGTTCCAGGCTGTTCATTAGGTGTTTCCCTCGTTCCATGCTGTTCATTAGGTTTTTCCCTCGTTCCAGGCTGTTCATTAGGTGTTTCCCTCGTTCCATGCTAAGTTGTTTAGTGTTTTTCCCTCGTTCCAGGCTGTTCATTAGGTGTTTCCCTCGTTCCATGCTGTTCATTAGGTTTTTCCCTCGTTCCATGATGTTCATTAGGTGTTTCCCTCGTTCCATGCTGTTCATTAGGTGTTTCCCTCGTTCCAGGCTATTCATTAGGTGTTTCCCTCATTCCAGGCTGTTCATCAGGTGTTTCCCTCGTTCCAGGCTGTTCATTAGGTGTTTCCCTCGTTCCAGGCTGTTCATTAGGTTTTTCCCTCGTTCCAGGCTGTTCATTAAGTGTTTCCCTTGTTCCAGGCTGTTCATTAAGTGTTTCCCTCGTTCCAGGCTGTTCATTAGGTGCTTCCCTCGTTCTCTGCTGTTCATTAAGTGTTTCCCTCGTTCCAGGCTGTTCATTAGGTGTTTCCCTCGTTCCATGCTGTTCATTAGGTGTTTCCCTCGTTCCAGGCTATTCATCAGGTGTTTCCCTCGTTCCAGGCTATTCATTAGGTGTTTCCCTCATTCCAGGCTGTTCATCAGGTGTTTCCCTCGTTCCAGGCTGTTCATTAGGTTTTTCCCTCGTTCCAGGCTGTTCATTAGGTTTTTCCCTCGTTCCAGGCTGTTCATTAAGTGTTTCCCTTGTTCCAGGCTGTTCATTAAGTGTTTCCCTCGTTCCAGGCTGTTCATTAGGTGCTTCCCTCGTTCTATGCTGTTCATTAGGTTTTTCCCTCGTTCCAGGCTGTTCATTAGGTGTTTCCCTCGTTCCATGCTAAGTTGTTTAGTGTTTTTCCCTCGTTCCAGGCTGTTCATTAGGTGTTTCCCTCGTTCCATGCTGTTCATTAGGTTTTTCCCTCGTTCCATGATGTTCATTAGGTGTTTCCCTCGTTCCATGCTGTTCATTAGGTGTTTCCCTCGTTCCAGGCTATTCATTAGGTGTTTCCCTCATTCCAGGCTGTTCATCAGGTGTTTCCCTCGTTCCAGGCTGTTCATTAGGTGTTTCCCTCGTTCCAGGCTGTTCATTAGGTTTTTCCCTCGTTCCAGGCTGTTCATTAAGTGTTTCCCTTGTTCCAGGCTGTTCATTAAGTGTTTCCCTCGTTCCAGGCTGTTCATTAGGTGCTTCCCTCGTTCTCTGCTGTTCATTAAGTGTTTCCCTCGTTCCAGGCTGTTCATTAGGTGTTTCCCTCGTTCCATGCTGTTCATTAGGTGTTTCCCTCGTTCCAGGCTATTCATCAGGTGTTTCCCTCGTTCCAGGCTATTCATTAGGTGTTTCCCTCATTCCAGGCTGTTCATCAGGTGTTTCCCTCGTTCCAGGCTGTTCATTAGGTGTTTCCCTCGTTCCAGGCTGTTCATTAGGTTTTTCCCTCGTTCCAGGCTGTTCATTAAGTGTTTCCCTTGTTCCAGGCTGTTCATTAAGTGTTTCCCTCGTTCCAGGCTGTTCATTAGGTGCTTCCCTCGTTCTATGCTGTTCATTAGGTGTTTCCCTCGTTCTATGCTGTTCATTAGGTGTTTCCCCTCGTTCCAGGCTGTTCATCAGGTTTTTCACAATTTGTTGTACTTTTACCCTTTTTTCTCCCCAATTTTGTGATATCCAAATGGTAGTTACAGTCTCGTCCAATCGCTGCAATTCCCCAGATGCCGAGGCTGTTTTTTAGATTTTTCCGTTGTTACAGGCTGTTTAAAAAAAAAGATTTGTCCTTTGTTAAAGGCTTAGTTCTTTACGATTTTCCTTGTTTTTTTGCAATTTGTCCCAGTCATTAGCAGCAGAGAACTGGAAGGAAAGGCAGCCAAAGTAAGTGTTGGCTTTAGGGTTGACCAGTGAAATATATCTGCTGGAGTGCGTACTACGGGTGGGTGCTGCTATGGTGACCAGTGAGCTGAGATAAGGCGGGGCTTTACCGAGCAAAGACTTATAGATGGTGGGTTTGGCGATGGATACGCAGTGAGGGCCAGCCAACGAGAGCATTCAGGTAGCAGTGGTGGGCAGTATATGGGGCTTTGGTGACAAAACGGATGACACTGCTATAGACGACTCAGTTTGCTGAGTAGAGTGTTCGGGGATATTTTGTAAATTACATCGACGAAGTCAAGGATCGGTAGGATAGTCAGTTTTACAAGGGTACGTTTGGCGGCGTGAGTGAAGGATGCTTTGTGGCGAAACAGAAAGCCAATTCTAGATTTAATTTTGGATTGGAGTTGCTAAATGTGAGTCGAAGGAGAGTTTACAGTCTAACCAGGCACCTAGGTATTTGTAGTTGTCCACATATTCTAGGTCAGAACCATCCAGAGTACTGATGCTAGTCGGGCGGGATGGATATAGGTATGTAACAGTTTGGGTCTAGAGTGTCTCCCCCTTTGAAGAGGGTGCTTGCTTCGGGACAGAGACGTTAGCCAGGAGTAGCCACTCGGATAGCAGCTAGCTAGCTGTGATGATCCGGTATAAAAGGTTCAGAGCTTGAAGTAGGAATCCGGAGATGTTCTTTTGGTTTTCCCCCGTTACAGGCCGTTCTTTAGGTTTTACCTGCTGAACGGGCTGAACAGGCTTTACCTGCTGAACGGGCTTTACCTGCTGAACAGGGCTTTACCTGCTGAACAGGGCTTACTGTAGATTCTATTTTGATTGTTCAGGTTCACCATCAGCAATAGTCCTTGCTAAACACAATCAGTGTATACAGTCATTTCGTAGATGCGAGGGTAAAGTTGATCATTTCATAATGACAGCAATCACTTTGCGAAGTTGGATTGTGTATGTGTGCCATTCAGAGTTCAATTGGGATCAGATGAAAGATTTAAGTGCCTTTGAACAGGGAATGGTAGTAGGTGCCAGGTGCACCGGTTTGAGTGTCAAGAACTGCAACGCTTCTGGGTTTTTCACATTCAACAGTTTCCTCTGTGTATCTAGAATGGTACACCACCCAAAGGACATCCAGCCAACTTGACAACTGTGGGAAGCATTGGAGTCAAGATGGGCCAGCATCCCTGTGGAACACCTTCAACACTGTGTAGAGTCCATGCACCGACGAATTGAGTCTGTTCTGAGGGCATATGGGGGGGGGGGGGCAACTCAATATAAGGAAGGTGTTAATGTTATGTGCACTCAGTGTATTCGCTAATTTGTAAATTATAAATATTGATACATGACTAGCTCAAACAAGTCATCTGCATAAATGACAAGTTAATTAGTGATGGTGAATTCAATGTGGGGGGACAAAAACAGAACATAGGCTACATTGCCTCCTAATCTGATAGTGGGGTGGTAGATGTCTCCATTATGGCTCTAATCTGATAGTGGTAGATGTCTCCATTATGGCTCTAATCTGATAGTGGGGGGGTAGATGCCTGGTCTCCTTTATGGCTCAGATCAGGTGCCTACATAGTACACACCAGACATACATCACTCACCCACATGTCAGCTCAGAGAGGCCCGGCTCAGAGAGGCCCAGCGCATGAGCTCCATAAGCAGCAGATATTCATTTAGAATGGAAAATGAATGTGTTTACGCAACAAATGGTTGTGCATCGAATCAAATCAAACAATCGCAACAATTTGTTCTGTAATCAAACCAAATAATTTCAAACTAAAACGTATCGTTCCTGTATCCTATTGGAGCCCATGTTTCTAGATACATACCAGATGATCCTGAAAGGGAAAACCACAGGCCCTTGTTACAGGCTAAGTTTTGTCTTTTTTTTCTGGACATGATAATTAATTATGACTTCTGAGGACTTTTCTCTATGAGCAGCCATATAAATCTATAAAAACACTGTAGAATGTGTACTTGCTGGATGTACCGCCTGGTATGAGCTATAGAATGTGTACTAGCTGGATGTACCGCCTGGTATGAGCTGTAGAATGTGTACTAGCTGGATGTACCGCCTGGTATGAGCTATAGAATGTGTACTAGCTGGATGTACCGCCTGGTATGAGCTGTAGAATGTGTACTAGCTGGACGTACCGCCTGGTATGAGCTGTAGAATGTGTACTAGCTGGATGTACCGCCTGGTATGAGCTGTAGAATGTGTACTAGCTGGATGTACCGCCCGGTATGAGCTGAAGAATGTGTACTAGCTGGACATACCGCCTGGCATGACCTGGCCCACGTCCTGCACTGTGAGGACAGAGAGCTTCTCCTCGGTGTCTACCCGGATCACACTGTGGCTCAGACCACTCATGGACAGAACTGCCTTCCCTGGTGGAGGGACGCCCGACTCCGGAGGTCTGAGGAACCAACATTTATATACAGTATGGTTATACAGGTAAACTAACAGAACTGCCTTCCCTGGTGGAGGGGATCCTGCCTCTAGAGGGGAAACAGACACAGATGGTGCCTTCAGAAAGTATTCACACCACTTGACTTACTGCACATTTGGTTGTGTTACAGTCTGAATTCAAAATGGATTAAATTGTTTGTTTTTCTCACCCATCTACACACAATACCCCAGAATGACAAAGTGAAAACATGTTTTTTGCAAATTTATTGAAAATGAAATACAGAAATATCTCAAAGTATTTACATTTATATACAGGGAAGAGGGCACAACAAAACCTATTCCCCCTCAAGAGACTGAAAAGATTTGGCATGGGTCCTCAGATCCTCAAAAGGTTCTACAGCTGCACCATCGAGCGCATCCTGACTGGTTGCCTCACTGCCTGGTACGGCAACTGCTCGGCCTCTGACCGTAAGGCACTACAGAGGGTAGTGCATACGGCCCAGTACATCATTGGGGCCAAGCTTCCTGCCATCCAGGAACTCTATACCAGGCGGTGTCAGAGGAAGGCCCTATAAAATTGTCAAAGACTCCAGCCACCCTAGTCATAGACTGTTCTCTCTGCTACCGCAAGGCAAGCGGTACCGGAGCACCAAGACTAGGTCCAAGAGGCTCCTAAATAGCTTCTACCCCCAAGCCATAAGACTCCTGAACAGCCAATCAAATGGCCACCCAGACTATTTGCATTGCCACCCCCCCCCCCGGAATGCTGCTGCTGCTCTGTTATTAGTCACTTTAATAACTCTACCTACATGTACCTATTACTTAAATTACCTCAACACTGTTGTCCCCGCACATCGACTCTGTACCGGTACCCCCTGTATATAGCCTCCACATTAACTCTGTACCGGTACCCCCTGTATATAGCCTCCACATTGACTCTGTACCGGTACCCCCTGTATATATAGCCTCCACATTGACTCTGTACTGTAACACCCTGTATATAGCCTCCACATTAACTCTGTACCGTAACACCCTGTATATAGCCTCCACATTAACTCTGTACCATAATACCCTGTATATAGCCTCCACATTAACTCTGTACCATAATACCCTGTATATAGCCTCCACATTAACTCTGTACCATAATACCCTGTATATAGCCTCCACATTAACTCTGTACCATAATACCCTGTATATAGCCTCCACATTAACTCTGTACCATAATACCCTGTATATAGCCTCCACATTAACTCTGTACCATAATACCCTGTATATAGCCTCCACATTAACTCTGTACCATAATACCCTGTATATAGCCTCCACATTGACTCTGTACCGTAATACCCTGTATATAGCCTCCACATTGACTCTGTACCATAATACCCTGTATATAGCCTCCACATTAACTCTGTACCATAATACCCTGTATATAGCCTCCACATTAACTCTGTACCATAATACCCTGTATATAGCCTCCACATTAACTCTGTACCATAATACCCTGTATATAGCCTCCACATTGACTCTGTACCATAATACCCTGTATATAGCCTCCTCATTGACTCTGTACTGGTACTCCCTGTATATAGCCTCCACATTGACTCTGTACCGGTACTCCCTGTATATAGCCTCCACATTGACTCTGTACCGGTACCCCCTGTATATATAGCCTCCACACTGACTCTGTACTGTAACACCCTGTATATAGCCTCCACATTAACTCTGTACCGTAACACCCTGTATATAGCCTCCACATTAACTCTGTACCATAATACCCTGTATATAGCCTCCACATTAACTCTGTACCATAATACCCTGTATATAGCCTCCACATTAACTCTGTACCGTAACACCCTGTATATAGCCTCCACATTAACTCTGTACCGTAACACCCTGTATATAGCCTCCACATTGACTCTGTACCGTAACACCCTGTATATAGCCTCCACATTAACTCTGTACCGTAACACCCTGTATATAGCCTCCACATTAACTCTGTACCGTAACACCCTGTATATAGCCTCCACATTAACTCTGTACCATAATACCCTGTATATAGCCTCCACATTAACTCTGTACCATAATACCCTGTATATAGCCTCCACATTAACTCTGTACCATAATACCCTGTATATAGCCCTGCTATATGCTGTTATTTACTGCTGCTCTTTAATCATGTTATTCTTATCACTTACTTTTTTGGGGGGTATTTTCTTAAAACTGCATTGTTGGTTAAGGACTTGTAAGTAAGCAATTCACTGTAAGGTCTACTACACCTATTGTATTCGGCGCATTAAACAAATCAAATTTGATTTTATTTAACCCCTGAGTGAATACTTTGAAGAAACATCTTTGACGGCGATTATAGCTGTGAGTCTTTCTGGGGAAGTCTCTAAGAGCTGTCCACACCTGGATTCAGCCACATTTTCCCATTGTTCTTTTCAAATTGGTTGTTGATCATCGCTAGACAACCATTTTCAGGTCTCGCCGTAGATTTTAGTAAAAACTGCAACTCGGCCACTCAGGAACATTCACTGTCTTCTTGATAAGCAACTCCAGTTTATATTTGGCCTTGTGTTATTGATTATTGTCCTGCTGAAATGTGAATTCATGTCCCAGTGTCTGGTGGAAAGCAGACTGATCCAGGTTTTCATCTTGGATTTTGCCTGTGCTTAGCTCCCGTCATGACTCTCCTGTGAGGATCCAAAAGGATCAGCTCTCTCTCTCCCGCAGAGGGAAAGAGGGATGGATGTTGGGGTTTTACGACACCTCACTCGATCGTAAACCATAGGCAGCAGACGATTCCTTTTGGTGCCTAGTTTGGGTGATCGGAGTGTCTGTGTGCCTTATGAAGAGTGTACAGCCCAAAACTACAACATCAAACAATGGTCACCAGGACAATATATTTCATCCTTCGAATGTTGATTAGATGGAACGTGGAAAATGGTCTATTTTGTGATGTCATTAAAAGTTAAATGAAGACATTATAACAAAAACATTGTAACTTGAAGGGCTTTCACAATGTGTATCATGTTTACATACTTTACGTTGTGTAGAAAATATCCAGGACAAAGAGTGTTTTTGTGACGATAAGATTGTATTTTGAGTTCTCTAATGAGATCATAGTAAATGTTGGTATCTTGCCTTGTAACCCAGGGAACGTGTCAGCGTGACGTAAACACTCCTTTTTACCCGAGGGTATAAAGCGTTTGAGTTAAAAAGGAACATATCAGACTAGAATGACCACGCGCTGCAGCTGAGGTCTACAGTTAGTCACAACCCCAAAACGCGTGTCTGAAGACAAAGCAACCTCTTAACAATCAATGTTACGGTTGAGTTACTGTCTTAAGGACTGTATCTAAGCAGGACCATACGTTTATTCTCTTCAAAAGATTGTCCTCATCACCACTATGGGCTCATCGACACAGCTGATTAGCCTTCCTCAGGAGACCACTCTTCCAGAACGAGTGCAAGCAAACAGACAACTAAGAAGGACAGTGTGACATCTTGTGGACAATCAGAGACTTACACCCACATTTCTAATGAGTTAATTGTTACATGATTAATTGAATCGAGTATTAATTAAACGCAGTAGGTAATTATTCGATAAATAGCAGTCATCACCTTAATGATAGTCACGACACTATTTCATTAATTGTTTTCTCCTGAAAAACTCCCCAGTCCTTAATGATTACAATTTATCACTAGCCACAATATATTAAATAATGTTTACATACCCTACATTACTCATCTCATATGTATATACTGTACTCTATACCATCTACTGCATCTTGCCTATGCCGTTCTGTACCATCACTCATTTATATATTTTTATGTACATATTCGTATTCATTCCTTTACACTTGTGTGTATAAGATAGTTGTAAAATTGTTAGATTACTTGTTAGATATTACTGCACGATCAGAACTAGAAGCACAAGCATTTCGCTACACTCACATTAACATCTGCTAACCATGTGTATGTGACATATACATTAGATTTGAAGAGTGGTACTCAGTAATGTGTTGTATTGTCCAAACATAACACTTTGTATTCATTATTATTTTTTTTTTGCAGTATTACTTTAGTGACTTGACGCAAAGCGTCCATCTTTTCACTCTGTCAATTAGGTTAGTATTGTGGAGTAACTACTATGTTGTTGGTCCATCCTCAGTTTTCTATCACAGCCATTCAACTGTTTTAAAGTCACCATTGGCCTCATGGTGAAATCAGAGGTGGGAAGAGTTATGTAAATTAGATATAAATATTTTTTCATTTTCAATATATTTGCAAAAATGTCTAAAAACATGTTTTCACTTTGTCATTAAATGTTATTGTTTGTAGATGGGTGAGAAAAACAATATTTGATCCATTTTGAATTCCGGTTGTAACAAGGGGTGGCTGGTATTCTAGTGGTTAGAGCGTTGGGCCATTAACCGAAAGGTTGCTAGATCAAAACCCTGAGCTGACAAGGTACAGATCTGTCATTCTGCCCTGAACAAGGCAGTTAACCCACTGTTCCTAGGCCGTCATCGTAAATAAGAATTCGTTCTTAACTGATTTGCCTAGTTAAATAAAGGTAAAATAAATAAAACAACAACATAATGTGAAATAAGTCAAGGGGTATGAACACTTTCTGAAGGCAGGGTACCTGGTAACTCCTAGCTGTGGATCATGTACAGACACAATAAGCAGGAAGGACATTCACTCTATTTGTCTTTTTGCTGATGCTGCAAATGCAACCTTTGTTTTGGGAGTGGCAGAATTCTCTGTGTGATGTAACAGGTTTTAATATAGCTCGGTGTAGTATTGTGATGTAACAGGTTTTAATATAGCTCGGTGTAGTATTGTGATGTAACAGGTTTTAATATAGCTCGGTGTAGTGGTGTGATGTAACAGGTTTTAATATAGCTCGGTGTAGTGGTGTGATGTAACAGGTTTTAATATAGCTCGCTGTAGTAGTGTGATGTAACAGGTTTTAATATAGCTCAGTGTAGTAGTGTGATGTAACAGGTTTTAATATAGCTCAGTGTAGTAGTGTGATGTAACAGGTTTTAATATAGCTCGGTGTAGTAGTGTGATGTAACAGGTTTTAATATAGCTCAGTGTAGTAGTGTGATGTAACAGGTTTTAATATAGCTCGGTGTAGTAGTGTGATGTAACAGGTTTTAATATAGCTCGGTGTAGTAGTGTGATGTAACAGGTTTTAATATAGCTCGGTGTAGTAGTGTGATGTAACAGGTTTTAATATAGCTCAGTGTAGTAGTGTGATGTAACAGGTTTTAATATAGCTCAGTGTAGTAGTGTGATGTAACAGGTTTTAATATAGCTCGGTGTAGTAGTGTGATGTAACAGGTTTTAATATAGCTCGGTGTAGTAGTGTGATGTAACAGGTTTTAATATAGCTCAGTGTAGTAGTGTGATGTAACAGGTTTTAATATAGCTCGGTGTAGTAGTGTGATGTAACAGGTTTTAATATAGCTCAGTGTAGTAGTGTGATGTAACAGGTTTTAATATAGCTCGGTGTAGTAGTGTGACGTAACAGGTTTTAATATAGCTCAGTGTAGTAGTGTGATGTAACAGGTTTTAATATAGCTCGGTGTAGTAGTGTGATGTAACAGGTTTTAATATAGCTCAGTGTAGTAGTGTGATGTAACAGGTTTTAATATAGCTCGGTGTAGTAGTGTGACGTAACAGGTTTTAATATAGCTCAGTGTAGTAGTGTGATGTAACAGGTTTTAATATAGCTCGGTGTAGTAGTGTGATGTAACAGGTTTTAATATAGCTCAGTGTAGTAGTGTGATGTAACAGGTTTTAATATAGCTCGGTGTAGTAGTGTGACGTAACAGGTTTTAATATAGCTCGGTGTAGTAGTGTGATGTAACAGGTTTTAATATAGCTCGGTGTAGTAGTGCTGTTCTACCTTCGGATGGCGACCGTCATGCCCTCAGCAGAGCTGGCACATGGACAGATCACTTCAGGACGTAGCCCACGTGCCTGGAACACGTTCAGGAAGGCGTCACACGAGGATATCGACCCTGCTCACAGACAAAGAAAATATCAGATCAGTCCTGAGGTGTGGAAACTAAGAGGTTTAGTGATACAGTACGTTATAGTGTCAAGACTTACAGAGCTCAGTAACAGTGTGTACTGGCAGTATGCACTGATTGTATAGTATGTACTGGCAGTGTGTACTGGTAGTATAGTATAGTACTGGCAGTATAGTATGCACTGGCAGTGTGTACTGGCAGTCTAGTATGTACTGGCAGTGTGTATTGGTAGTATAGTATGTACTGGCAGTGTGTATTGGTAGTATAGTATGTACTGGCAGTATAGTATGTACTGCCAGTGTGTATTGGTAGTGCAGTGTGTACTGGCAGTATGTACTGGCAGTATAGTATAGTACTGGCAGTATAGTATGTACTGGCAGTGTGTACTGGCAGTATAGTATATACTGGCAGTGTGTACTGGCAGTATAGTATAGTACTGGCAGTATAGTATAGTACTGGCAGTATAGTATAGTACTGGCAGTGTGTACTGGCAGTATAGTACGTACTGGCAGTGTGTACTGGCAGTATATTATTTACTGGCAGTATAGTGTGTACTGGCAGGAGAGTACGTATTGGCAGTATGTGTTGTGTACAGTACTGTGTACAGTATATGTAATATGTTGTAGTGTTTAGACTTACAGGGGTTAGCTCCATCAGTTACAATGAGCATCCTCAGAGAGCTCAGGCTGATGTCTCTCTGGTCTCTCTGGGCCAACAGGGACCAGTGCATATCTCTGGACTTCACCACAGCTACGCGTGCTACAGAGACACAGTGTTTAGCCAATCACAGCCAGCCTCACACAGCGCTCAGCCAATCACAGCAGGATAGACAATAAGAGAAGACTCACTCACTGACCATAGTGACTCAGAAGACAGACACTGTCTAAACACATCACACACACACACTGACCAGAACCTGGACCCCCCCTCATCTAGGTAAGTGTGAACCTGGACCCCTCCTCATCTAGGTAAGTGTAGACCTGAACCCCTCCTCATCTTTGTAAGTGTGGACGTGGACCTGGACCCCTCCTCATCTAGGTAAGTGTGAACCTGGACCCCTCCTCATCTAGGTAAGTGTGAACCTGGACCCCTCCTCATCTAGGTAAGTGTGGACCTGGACCCTCCTCACCTTTGTAAGTGTGGACCTGGACCCCTCCTCACCTTTGTAAGTGTGAACCTGGACCCCTCATCTAGGTAAGTGTGAACCTGGACCCCTCCTCACCTTTGTAAGTGTGGACGTGGACCTGGACCCCTCCTCATCTAGGTAAGTGTGAACCTGGACCCCTCCTCACCTTTGTAAGTGTGGACGTGGACCTGGACCCCTCCTCATCTAGGTAAGTGTGAACCTGGACCCCTCCTCACCTTTGTAAGTGCGGACCTGGGCCCCTCCTCACCTTTGTAAGTGTGAACCTGGACCCCTCCTCACCTTTGTAAGTGTGGACCTGGACCCCTCCTCACCTTTGTAAGTGTGAACCTGGACCCCTCCTCACCTTTGTAAGTGTGAACGTGGACCTGGACCCCTCCTCATCTAGGTAAGTGTGAACCTGGACCCCTCCTCATCTAGGTAAGTGTGAACCTGGACCCCTCCTCATCTAGGTAAGTGTGGACCTGGACCCTCCTCACCTTTGTAAGTGTGGACCTGGACCCCTCCTCACCTTTGTAAGTGTGAACCTGGACCCCTCATCTAGGTAAGTGTGAACCTGGACCCCTCCTCACCTTTGTAAGTGTGGACGTGGACCTGGACCCCTCCTCATCTAGGTAAGTGTGAACCTGGACCCCTCCTCACCTTTGTAAGTGTGGACGTGGACCTGGACCCCTCCTCATCTAGGTAAGTGTGAACCTGGACCCCTCCTCACCTTTGTAAGTGCGGACCTGGGCCCCTCCTCACCTTTGTAAGTGTGAACCTGGACCCCTCCTCACCTTTGTAAGTGTGGACCTGGACCCCTCCTCACCTTTGTAAGTGTGAACCTGGACCCCTCCTCACCTTTGTAAGTGTGAACCTGGACCCCTCCTCATATAGGTAAGTGTGGACCTGGGCCCCTCCTCACCTTTGTAAGTGTGGACCTGGGCCCCTCCTCACCTTTGTAAGTGTGAACCTGGACCCCTCCTCACCTTTGTAAGTGTGAACCTGGACTCCTCCTCATATAGGTAAGTGTGGACCTGGATCCCTCCTCACCTTTGTAAGTGTGGACCTGGACCCCTCCTCACCTTTGTAAGTGTGGACCTTCTGAATCCAGGAGAGAGGGTTGACCTTCATCAGAGAGTAAGGGATGCTGATCACGTGCATCCTGGTCATCACACTCTGCCAGGCAGCAGCAACAACATGGTGGTGGTGAACATAGGGACAGCATTTACCGGGGTTGGTCTCTGCAGTGTCCATGACACACCATGTCAGGAGAACACTGACAATGCAAGTCATGTCACACATTTTAGTCTGAACAGTACCTGCTAGCATTTCAAACCCAGGCATGTACGTGTGTGTGTGTGTGTGTGTGTGTGTGTGTGTGTGTAGTGGTTGAAAAAGTACCCAACAGTCATACTTGAGTAAAAGTAAAGAGAAATGAATAGAAAATGACAAGTAAAAGTGAGTCACCCACTAAATTACTACTTGAGTAAGTCACCCACTAAATTACTACTTGAGTAAAAGTCACCCACTAAATTACTACTTGAGTAAAAGTCACCCACTAAATTACTACTTGAGTAAAAGTCACCCACTAAATTACTACTTGAGTAATAGTCACCCACTAAATTGCTACTTGAGTAAAAGTCACCCACTAAATTACTACTTGAGTAAAAGTCACCCACTAAATTACTACTTGAGTAAAAGTCACCCACTAAATTACTACTTGAGTAAAAGTCACCCACTAAATTACTACTTGAGTAAAAGTCACCCACTAAATTACTACTTGAGTAAAAGTCACCCACTAAATTACTACTTGAGTAAAAGTCACCCACTAAATTACTACTTGAGTAATAGTCACCCACTAAATTGCTACTTGAGTAAAAGTCACCCACTAAATTACTACTTGAGTAAAAGTCACCCACTAAATTACTACTTGAGTAATAGTCACCCACTAAATTGCTACTTGAGTAAAAGTCACCCACTAAATTACTACTTGAGTAAAAGTCACCCACTAAATTACTACTTGAGTAAAAGTCACCCACTAAATTACTACTTGAGTAAGTCACCCAGTAAATTACTACTTGAGTAAAAATCTAAAAGTATTTGGTTTTAAATATACTTAAGGATCAAAAGTAAATGTATGAGTATAAATCATTTAAAATTTGTTCTATTACGCAAACCAGACGGCACCATTATCCTGTTTTTAAAATGTACGGATAGCCAGGGGCACATTCCAACACTTAGGCACCTTTACAAATGAATAATGTGTTTAGTGAGTCCACCAGATCAGAGGCAGTAGGGATGACAAGGGATGTTCTCTTGATAAGTGTGTGAATTTGACAATTTTCCTGTCCTGCTAAGCATTCAAAATGTAACGAGTACTTTTGGGTGTCATGGAAAATGTATGGAGTAAAAAGTACATTATTTTCTTTGGGAATGTACAAATATATTTAGTATAGTAAAGTACAGATAGCCCAAAACACTACTTAAGTAGTACATTAGTGTTTTTACTGAAGTAGTTTACACCGCTATGTATAATGAGCGTACGAAGAGCAACTCACGGTGAGAACCCCGTGCCACAAGCCTGCATCTCTCTTGAAGTCCAGGACGTTGCAAATGGTCTCAGCTGAAACAGAAACAATTAGTCACATATTAAATACAATATTAAAACTTCTCGGTTTCCCTTTCTCACTGGCCACATAAAGCCTGAATGATATGAAATACTAAATCCCCTCCGGAATAGAGAACTACAGTGTGACCTTGATTTGGTTCTGAATTACATTTTCATCAAAATGTGTTTTTTTAAGAAAAGCCTTCTGGAACATGTGAACTTTCATGTACCTCAATAACAAACTTGCCTTCCATCCATAAATACAAATAAAATTGTGATATTACAAGCCTAGTTGGTTTAGCCACAGAAAAAGTCAGGAACCTTCCCGCTAGCCATGATTGGCTGAGATAATGGATGGGCTGGACATGCCGGGAGATGAGTTTGGATTGGTCTACCATGTAGCATGCTTCTGTCTATAACGTGAGCTGTTCAGTAAGTCTTGACAGTTCATTGTACCACACCGCTTTTGAAAGATATAACATTAGCCATCAGAACTACAAAGGTTTTGGTACTTTTCTCAACAACATTGATGCCCTGAATTTAGCGGGCGCCATCAACAGATCAGTTGGAACAAGTGATGGTCTACTTTCTGCACACGCCACGGTCAGTGTGAACCAGAGTGACTTGACAACGCTGGCCAAACAAGCTGTAGCTACAAACAAAACAGAGTTAAATTGATCCAGTCTGTTGTGAAGAGTTCATTCAAGCTACATTTTCAGATATTAGTTCGTAATTTTGTCAAAATCAAAAGTAAGTCAGTATCTGGTGTGGTCACCAGCTGCATTAACTACTGCAGTGTATCTCCTCCTAATGGACTGCACCAGGTTTGCCAGTTCTTGCTTGAGATGTTACCCCACTCTTCCACCAAGGCACCTGCAAGTTCCCGGACATTTCTGGGGGGAATGGACCTAGCCCTCACCCTCCGATCCAACAGGTCACAGACGTGCTCAATGGGATTGAGTTCCGGGCTCTTCGCTGACCATGGCAAAACACTGACAATTCCGAGCACTGTTTGCCAGTCCTGTCCGGTCCAGCGACGATGGGTTTGTGCCCATAGACAACGTTGTTGCCGGTGATGTCTGGTGAAGACCTGCCTACAACAGGCCTACAAGCCCTCAGTCCAGCCTCTCTCAGCCTATTGCGGACAGTCTGAGCACTGATGGAGGGATTGTATTTGCCATCTACTGTATTTCATCAACATGTCTACATGTCTAGATAATAGCGACCCTTCCGGCACTTCCGGCGCCGACAGAGATGGCCGCCTGGCTTCGCGTTCCTAGGAAACTATGCAGTTTTTTGTTTTTTTACGTGTTATTTCTTACATTAGTACCCCAGGTCATCTTAGGTTTCATTACATACAGTCGAGAAGAACTACTGAATATAAGATCAGCATCAACTCACCATCAGTACGACCAAGAATATGTTTTTCGCGACGCGGATCCTGTGTTCTGCCTTACAAACAGGACAACGGAGTGGATCCTATGCAGCGACCCAAAAAAACGACTCCGAAAGAGAGGGAAACGAGGCGGTCTTCTGGTCAGACTCCGGAGACGGGCACAGCGTGCACCACTCCCTAGCATTCTTCTTGCCAATGTCCAGTCTCTTGACAACAAGGTTGATGAAATCCGAGCAAGGGTAGCATTCCAGAGGGACATCAGAGACTGTAACGTTCTTTGCTTCACGGAAACGTGGCTTACTGGAGAGACGCAATCCGAAGCGGTGCAGCCAACAGGTTTCTCCACGCATCGCGCAGACAGGAAAAAACATCTTTCTGGTAAAAAGAGGGGCGGGGGCGTATGCCTTATGACTAACGTGACATGGTGCGATGAAAGAAACATACAGGAACTCAAATCCTTCTGTTCACCTGATTTAGAATTCCTCACAATCAAATGTAGACCGCATTATCTACCAAGAGAATTCTCTTCGATTATAATCACAGCCGTATATATCCCCCCCCAAGCAGACACATCGATGGCTCTGAACGAACTTTATTTAACTCTCTGCAAACTGGAAACAATTTATCCGGAGGCTGCATTCATTGTAGCTGGGGATTTTAACAAGGCTAATCTGAAAACAAGACTCCCCAAATTTTATCAGCATATCGATTGCGCAACCAGGGGAGGAAAGACCTTGGACCATTGTTACTCTAACTTCCGCGACGCATATAAGGCCCTGCCCCGCCCCCCTTTCGGAAAAGCTGACCACGACTCCATTTTGTTGATCCCTGCCTACAGACAGAAACTAAAACAAGAGGCTCCCACGCTGAGGTCTGTCCAACGCTGGTCCGACCAAGCTGACTCCACACTCCAAGACTGCTTCCATCACGTGGACTGGGAGATGTTTCGTATTGCGTCAGATAACAACATTGACGAATACGCTGATTCGGTGTGCGAGTTCATTAGAACGTGCGTTGAAGATGTCGTTCCCATAGCAACGATTAAAACATTCCCTAACCAGAAACCGTGGATTGATGGCAGCATTCGTGTGAAACTGAAAGCGCGAACCACTGCTTTTAATCAGGGCAAGGTGTCTGGTAACATGACCGAATACAAACAGTGCAGCTATTCCCTCCGCAAGGCTATCAAACAAGCTAAGCGCCAGTACAGAGACAAAGTAGAATCTCAATTCAACGGCTCAGACACAAGAGGCATGTGGCAGGGTCTACAGTCAATCACGGACTACAGGAAGAAACCCAGCCCAGTCACGGACCAGGATGTCTTGCTCCCAGGCAGACTAAATAACTTTTTTGCCCGCTTTGAGGACAATACAGTGCCACTGACACGGCCTGCAACGAAAACATGCGGTCTCTCCTTCACTGCAGCCGAGGTGAGTAAGACATTTAAACGTGTTAACCCTCGCAAGGCTGCAGGCCCAGATGGCATCCCCAGCCGCGCCCTCAGAGCATGCGCAGACCAGCTGGCCGGTGTGTTTACGGACATATTCAATCAATCCCTATACCAGTCTGCTGTTCCCACATGCTTCAAGAGGGCCACCATTGTTCCTGTTCCCAAGAAAGCTAAGGTAACTGAGCTAAATGACTACCGCCCCGTAGCACTCACATCCGTCATCATGAAGTGCTTTGAGAGACTAGTCAAGGACCATATCACCTCCACCCTACCTGACACCCTAGACCCACTCCAATTTGCTTACCGCCCAAATAGGTCCACAGACGATGCAATCTCAACCACACTGCACACTGCCCTAACCCATCTGGACAAGAGGAATACCTATGTGAGAATGCTGTTCATCGACTACAGCTCGGCATTCAACACCATAGTACCCTCCAAGCTCGTCATCAAGCTCGAGACCCTGGGTCTCGACCCCGCCCTGTGCAACTGGGTACTGGACTTCCTGACGGGCCGCCCCCAGGTGGTGAGGGTAGGCAACAACATCTCCTCCCCGCTGATCCTCAACACTGGGGCCCCACAAGGTTGCGTTCTGAGCCCTCTCCTGTACTCCCTGTTCACCCACGACTGCGTGGCCACGCACGCCTCCAACTCAATCATCAAGTTTGCGGACGACACAACAGTGGTAGGCTTGATTACCAACAACGATGAGACGGCCTACAGGGAGGAGGTGAGGGCCCTCGGAGTGTGGTGTCAGGAAAACAACCTCACACTCAACGTCAACAAAACTAAGGAGATGATTGTGGACTTCAGGAAACAGCAGAGGGAACACCCCCCTATCCACATCGATGGAACAGTAGTGGAGAGGGTAGCAAGTTTTAAGTTCCTCGGCATACACATCACAGACAAACTGAATTGGTCCACTCACACAGACAGCATCGTGAAGAAGGCGCAGCAGCGCCTCTTCAACCTCAGGAGGCTGAAGAAATTCGGCTTGTCACCAAAAGCACTCACAAACTTCTACAGATGCACAATCGAGAGCATCCTGGCGGGCTGTATCACCGCCTGGTATGGCAACTGCACCGCCCTCAACCGTAAGGCTCTCCAGAGGGTAGTGAGGTCTGCACAACGCATCACCGGGGGCAAACTACCTGCCCTCCAGGACACCTACACCACCCGATGTCACAGGAAGGCCATAAAGATCATCAAGGACATCAACCACCCGAGCCACTGCCTGTTCACCCCGCTATCATCCAGAAGGCGAGGTCAGTACAGGTGCATCAAAGCTGGGACCGAGAGACTGAAAAACAGCTTCTATCTCAAGGCCATCAGACTGTTAAACAGCCACCACTAACACTGAGTGGCTGCTGCCAACACACTGACACTGACTCAACTCCAGCCACTTTAATAATGGGAATTGATGGGAAATGATGTAAATATATCACTAGCCACTTAAACAATGCTACCTTATATAAATGTTACTTACCCTACATTATTCATCTCATACGCATACGGATATACTGTACTCTATAGCATCGACGGTATCCTTATGTAATACATGTATCACTAGCCACTTTATACTATACTATGCCACTTTGTTTACATACTCATCTCATTTGTACATACTGTACCCGATACCATCTACTGTATCTTGCCTATGCTGCTCTGTACCATCACTCATTCATATATCCTTATGTACATATTCTTTATCCCCTTACACTGTGTACAAGACAGTAGTTTTGGAATTGTTAGTTAGATTACTTGTTATTACTGCATTGTCGGAACTAGAAGCACAAGCATTTCGCTACACTCGCATTAACATCTGCTAACCATGTGTATGTGACAAATAAAATTTGATTTGATTTGATTTGACCCACCCACTAGATGTGGCTGGGGGGTGGTTCTAGAATTTCCTTCACATGGCATCAATTTAAAACAAGTGTGTCGAGCAAGCACCATCTAATAATGATAAAATATTTTTGTTTTTGATACTGCTACTACGCAAGTAACCACTTCACTGTACCGTTTACACCTTCTGTCCTGTGCATGTGACAAATAAACTGAGGTTTTATTTGATATAGCGACTGGTTCTCACATGTGACTCCTTAAAGAGATGGGTGGGGCTAAGGCTTGAGCGAGTGTGAACGATGCTGAATGGGTGTAGACAAAGAAGAGCTCTCCAGTAGGTACCAAAACATTCAAGGGCCATTTTCTCAAAAGTGGGGTTACAAGTTTATCAACTTTCAAAGCAGAATTACTTTCCCATTGTTCCTCAACTGCAGTGTACTGTATGATATACCATTTCCGAGTCTCTACTTTTATCCAACGTAAAAAACACAATTTAAAATTTTGCTGCATAAGACTGAACCGAGGCGGTTGTTCCAAAATAGCAAAGTTGGGATGAACTCGTAAGATGTCGACATCTCTACAGTCTCGGGAGTATTCCGATACAGAGAGACAGAGTTATCTATCCAGGGTGGAACTGGGACAAAGAGACGATGGAGGAGAGGATAGGTAGAGAGGGGGAGGGAGACAGATGGACGGACGGAGGGAAGAGAGGATGGACAGATGGACGGAGGGAAGAGAGGATGGACAGATGGACAGAGGGAAGAGAGGATGGACAGAGGGAAGAGAGGATGGACGGATGGATGGACGGAGGGAAGAGAGGATGGACAGATGGACGGAGGGAAGAGAGGATGGACGGAGGGAAGAGAGGATGACAGATGGACGGAGGGAAGAGAGGATGACAGATGGACGGAGGGAAGCGAGGTTGGACGGAGGGAAGAGAGGATGGACGGAGGGAAGAGAGGATGGACGGAGGGAAGAGAGGATGGACAGATGGACAGAGGGAAGAGAGGATGGACGGAGGGAAGAGAGGATGGACGGAGGGACAGAGGGAAGAGAGGATGGACGGAGGGACAGAGGGAAGAAAGGATGGACGGAGGGAAGAGAGGATGGACGGAGGGAAGAGAGGATGGACGGAGGGAAGAGAGGATGGACGGAGGGAAGAGAGGATGGCCGGAGGGAAGAGAGGATGGACGGAGGGAAGAGAGGATGGACGGAGGGAAGAGAGGATGGCCGGAGGGAAGAGAGGATGGCCGGAGGGAAGAGAGGATGGCCGGAGGGAAGAGGGGATGGCCGGAGGGAAGAGGGGATGGCCGGAGGGAAGAGGGGATGGCCGGAGGGAAGAGGGGATGGCCGGAGCGAAGAGAGGATGGACAGATGGACGGAGGGAAGAGAGGATGGACAGATGGACGGAGGGAAGAGAGGATGGCCGGAGGGAAGAGAGGATGGCCGGAGGGAAGAGAGGATGGCCGGAGGGAGAGAGGATGGACGGAGGGAAGAGAGGATGGACGGAGGGAAGAGAGGATGGACGGAGGGAAGAGAGGATGGACGGAGGGACGGAGGGAAGAGAGGATGGACTGAGAGAAGAGAGGATGGACGGAGGGAAGAGAGGATGGACGGAGGGAAGAGAGGATGGCCGGAGGGAAGAGAGGATGGACGGAGGGAAGTGAGGATGACAGATGGACGGAGGGAAGAGAGGATGACAGATGGACGGAGGGAAGAGAGGATGACAGATGGACGGAGGGAAGAGAGGATGACAGATGGACGGAGGGAAGAGAGGATGGACGGAGGGAAGAGAGGATGGACAGATGGACGGAGGGAAGAGAGGATGGACAGATGGACGGAGGGAAGAGAGGATGGACAGATGGACGGAGCCCCTCCCCCTGCCTATCACACCAAGCCACTCCCCCTGCCTCTCACACCAAGCCCCTCCCCCTGCCTCTCACACCAAGCCCCTCCCCCTGCCTCTCACACCTAGCCCCTCCCCCTGCCTCTCACACCTAGCCCCTCCCCCTGCCTCTCACACCAAGGCCCTCCCCCTGCCTCTCACGCCAAGCCCCTCCCCCTGCCTCTCACGCCAAGCCCCTCCCCTTGCCTCTCACGCCAAGCCCCTCCCACCTCCTTTCACGCCAAGCCCCTCCCCCTGCCTCTCACGCCAAGCCCCTCCCCCTGCCTCTCACGCCAAGCCCCTCCCCCTGCCTCTCACGCCAAGCCCCTCCCCCTGTCTCTCACACCAAGCCCCTCCCCCTGTCTCTCACACCAAGCCCCTCCTCCTGTTTCTCACACCATCAAAATTGAGCGTTCACATCTTCCTCTCTGACAAGTGGTTTCAATTCGTTATTTGCATTTGAGGTTTGGTCTAACAGAATGGGTCATATGGACACCGAAGTTAACTTTTCTAACGATACCCATTTTATGTCTCAACTCCTCACATTGTGCGCAGAGCAGGCACTACTAAAACAAGAGGATCAATGAACATTGTTTCTGGAAAATGAACGGTCAAATATTTGCTCGTGGCATTAGGGCACCACGTAAAGACCATTATACTAGCTGTCTAGTCTGTTTTATAAATGTGCAATAAGCATAAAACACAATTATATAAGGAACTGGCAACTCGTTCTCATTCTGAGAAATAAGGTAGGCCACTTGATTTTCAACATGAACAAAGTGGACAGGCTTTTCAAACAGTTGGAGACGGACAGAAGAGTGCTCATAACAATTCAACTGTTATACCTTGTTAGCTAGCAAATAGATCCAAGCTGCCTAAACCTGAAATAGAAAGATTAGCTGGCTACTCACTAGCACGTGGGCTTGAGAGGTTGCTGATGAGACCTGTGTTCATGTTCTTTCGCCTAATGCCTGCTCCAATAAGTTAGAATTATTAGTGAAAGTGCAGTATGCATGGCTGTAGTTACATTTGTAACAAAAAAAAGGGTATTTTCACAGACTTGAAATCCAGATCAAATCAAAATCAAAATTTGTCCCATGCGCCGACAACAATCATACAGTGAACTGCTGACTTACAACCAACAATGCAGTTAAAAACAACAACAAATAATTAAAGAGCAGCAGTAAAATAACAATAGCGAAACTATATACAGGGAGTACCAGTACAGAGTCAATGTGGAGGCTATATACAGGGTGTCCCGGTAAAGAGTCAATGTGGAGGCTATATACAGGGAGTACCGGTAAAGAGTCAATGTGGAGGCTATATACAGGGAGTACCGGTACAGAGTTAATGTGGAGGCTATATACAGGGGGTACCGGTACAGAGTCAATGTGGAGGCTATATACAGGGGGTACCGGTACATAGTCAATGTGGAGGCTATATACAGGGGGTACCGGTACATAGTCAATGTGGAGGCTATATACAGGGGGTACCGGTACAGAGTCAATGCGCGGGGGCACCGGTTAGCCGAGGTAATTGAGGTAATATGTACATGTAGGTAGAGTATACAATTGCAAAAAAAGCATGTTTAATTATTTTCATGAAATTCTTTAATTATTAGTGGGCTTTATGTTTGTGGAAGGCTCATATTCAGCCTAGGAATAACTTGAAAAGCCCTGAATTCATTAGATTATTACTGAAATGCAGTGTATTTGACCTTTAACTGTACTACTCAGCTTATTTTGAGAAAACATTTTAAAAAAGGGAGGAGATAAAGAGGGAGGAGGCAGAGAGAGAGAAGAGGGAGGGAGAAGAGAGGAAAGATGGGAGGAGAGAACGTGAGAGGGAGGAGAGGAGAGAGAGGGAGGGAGGAGAGAGGAAAGACGGGAGGAGAGAACGTGAGAGGGAGGAGAGGAGAGAGAGGGAGGAGAGAACGCGAGAGGGAGGAGAGGAGAGAGAGGGAGGGAGGAGAGAGGAAAGACGGGAGGAGAGAACGTGAGAGGGAGGAGAGGAGAGAGAGGGAGGGAGGAGAGGAGAGAGAGGGAAGGAGCAGAATAGAGATAGTGGGAGGGAGGAGGGGAGGGATGAGAGGAGAGATAGCGGGAGGGAGGAGAGGGGAGAGGGGAGAAAGAGGGAGGAAGGAGAGCGGGAGGGGAGGAGCCGAGAGACAGAGGGAGGGGACCAGACTGATGAGGAGAGAGAGGAGAGACAACGGGAGGGGAGGAGAGACAACTGGAGGGGAGGAGAGAGCGGGAGGGGAGGGGGGAGGGGAGGGACAGAGGGAGGGAGGAGAGAGGGAGGAGAGAGAGGTGAGACAAAGGAAGGGAGGAGAAACGGAAGGAGGGAGGAGAGAAGGGAGGAGAGACGGAAGGAGGGAGGAGAGACGAGGGAGGAGAGGAGAGGAGAGACGGAAGGAGGGAGGAGAGACGAGGGAGGAGAGAGGAGAGACGGAAGGAGAGAGGGAAGGAGGGAGGAGAGACGGAAGGAGGGAGGAGAGGAGAGAAGGTGCTTCTACACCTGCATTGCTTGCTGTTTGGAGTTTTAGGCTGGGTTTCTGTACAGCACTTTGAGACATCAGCTGATGTAAGAAGGGCTTTATAAATACATTTGATTTGATGATAGAGGAGAGAAGAGGGATGGAAAGAGAGAGAGGGAGAGGAGAGGAAAGGAGATAGGAAGGGAGGAAAGGAGAGAGGGAGCAGAGGAGAGAGAGGGAAGGGAGGGATGGCTAGAGGGACGAGAGGGAGGGAGGGAGAGGGGAGGAGAGAGGGAGGTGAGACAAAGGAAGGGAAACGAGATAGCGGGAATGAGGTGAGGAGAGACAGGAGGGAGGGAGGAGAGAGTGGGGGGGAACAACAGAGGGAGGGAGGAAGGAGAGGAGAGAGAAGGGAGGAGAGGAGATAGAGGAGGAAGGAGAGGAGAGGAGATACAGCTGAGGGAGGAGAGGCGATACAGCTGAGGGAGGAGAGGCGATACAGCTGAGGGAGGAGAGGCGATACAGCTGAGGGAGGAGAGGCGATACAGCTGAGGGAGGAGAGGCGATACAGCTGAGGGAGGAGAGGCGATACAGAGAGAGGAGAGGCGATACAGAGAGAGGAGAGGCGATACAGAGTGAGGGAGAGGCGATATAGAGGGAGGAGAGGCGATACAGAGGGAGGAGAGGTGATACAGAGGGAGGAGAGGCGATATAGAGGGAGGAGAGAGGAGGGAGGAGAGAGGAGACAGGAGGGAGCAGATATATGGAGGAGCGAGGAGAGAGAGAGGGGGAGGAGATCGATGAGGAGACAGGAAGAGATATAGAGAAGCAAGAAGAGAGAGAAAGGGGAGGAGATTGAGTAGGAGACAGAGGGAGGAGATATAGAAGAGCGAGGAGAAAGAGGAGGAGATAAAGAGGGGGAGGAGAGAAGACAGAGGGGGGAGTAGATAGGAGAAGATATAGAGGAGGGAGGAGAGAATGAAGGGGGAGGAGATAGGAGAAGATATAGAGGAGGGAGGAGAGAGTGAGGGGGGAGGAGATAGGAGAAGATATAGAGGGAGGAGAGGAGAGAATGAGGGGGGAGGAGATGAGAGCCAGAGTGGGGAGGAGATAGGAGGGAGGAGAGGCAGAGGGAGGAGATAGAGGAGCGAGGAGAGAGAGCAGAGAGGAGTTGAGAGAGAGGGAGGGAGGAGAGGGATGAAGGAGAAAAGGAAGAGAGGAGGGAGGGAGCGGGAGGGAGGGAGGGAGGGAGGAGGGAAGAGAAAGGAGAGAGGTAGGAGAACAGCAAAAAGCCTGGGGGGAGAGGCGGTCTTGCATTCCTCCTCAACGGGGGACTGACCTAGACCTTGTAACACAGAGACTCACCCTCAGTGTATCCACAGGCCTGTGTGAGGGCGTGACAGTGGGCTAGCATGGCTGGATGAGAGACAGTTATACCCATTGTGCTCCCCTCCTTACTGGTCTTGTACTGCAGAAAACAACACTATACAGTTAGATTTACAGTGGGGCAAAAAAACTATTTAGTCAGCCACCAATTGTGCAAGTTCTCCCACTTAAAAAGATGAGAGAGGCCTGTAATTTTCAACATTGCCAACAAAGAGTATATAACAAAGTATTTAGATAAACTTTTGTTATTGACCAAAAATCATACAATGTGATTTTCAGGATTTTTTTTCTAATTTTGTCTGTCATAGTTGAAGTGTACCTACAGTGCCTTGCGAAAGTATTCGGACCCCTTGAACTTTGCGACCTTTTGCCACATTTCAGGCTTCAAACATAAAGATATAAAACTGTTTTTTTTTTTTGTGAAGAATCAACAACAAGTGGGACACAATCATGAAGTGGAATGACATTTATTGGATATTTCAAACTTTTTTAACAAATCAAAAACTTAAAAATTGGGCGTGCAAAGTTATTCAGCCCCCTTAAGTTAATACTTTGTAGCGCCACCTTTTGCTGCGATTACAGCTGTAAGTCGCTTGGGGTATGTCTCTATCAGTTTTGCACATCGAGAGACTGACATTTTTTCCCATTCCTCCTTGCAAAACAGCTCGAGCTCAGTGAGGTTGGATGGAGAGCATTTGTGAACAGCAGTTTTCAGTTCTTTCCACAGATTCTCGATTGGATTCAGGTCTGGACTTTGACTTGGCCATTCTAACACCTGGATATGTTTATTTTTGAACCATTCCATTGTAGATTTTGCTTTATGTTTTGGATCATTGTCTTGTTGGAAGACAAATCTCCGTCCCAGTCTCAGGTCTTTTGCAGACTCCATCAGGTTTTCTTCCAGAATGGTCCTGTATTTGGCTCCATCCATCTTCCCATCAATTTTAACCATCTTCCCTGTCCCTGCTGAAGAAAAGCAGGCCCAAACCATGATGCTGCCACCACCATGTTTGACAGTGGGGATGGTGTGTTCAGCTGTGTTGCTTTTACGCCAAACATAACGTTTTGCATTGTTGCCAAAAAGTTCAATTTTGGTTTCATCTGACCAGAGCACCTTCTTCCACATGTTTGGTGTGTCTCCCAGGTGGCTTGTGGCAAACTTTAAACTACACTTTTTATGGATATCTTTAAGAAATGGCTTTCTTCTTGCCACTCTTCCATAAAGGCCAGATTTGTGCAATATACGACTGATTGTTGTCCTATGGACAGAGTCTCCCACCTCAGCTGTAGATCTCTGCAGTTCATCCAAAGTGATCATGGGCCTCTTAGCTGCATCTCTGATCAGTCTTCTCCTTGTATGAGCTGAAAGTTTAGAGGGACGGCCAGGTCTTGGTAGATTTGCAGTGGTCTGATACTCCTTCCATTTCAATATTATCGCTTGCACAGTGCTCCTTGGGATGTTTAAAGCTTGGGAAATCTTTTTGTATCCAAATCCAGCTTTAAACTTCTTCACAACAGTATCTCGGACCTGCCTGGTGTGTTCCTTGTTCTTCATGATGCTCTCTGCGCTTTTAACGGACCTCTGAGACTATCACAATGCAGGTGCATTTATACGGAGACTTGATTACACACTGGTGGATTGTATTTATCATCATTAGTCATTTAGGTCAACATTGGATCATTCAGAGATCCTCACTGAACTTCTGGAGAGAGTTTGCTGCACTGAAAGTAAAGGGGCTGAATAATTTTGCACGCCCAATTTTTCAGTTTTTGATTTGTTAAAAAAGTTTGAAATATCCAATAAATGTCGTTCCACTTCATGATTGTGTCCCACTTGTTGTTGATTCTTCACAAAAAAATACAGTTTTATATCTTTATGTTTGAAGCCTGAAATGTGGCAAAAGGTCGCAAAGTTCAAGGGGGCCGAATACTTTCGCAAGGCACTGTATGATGAAAATTACAGAACTTGCACAATTGGTGGCTGACTAAATACGTTTTTTTTGCCCCACTGTACATCTAGTTTACCCACTATTAAAGACAGTATTAAACAACATTTACATCTAGTTTACCCACTATTAAAGACAGTATTAATCATACAGTTAGATTTACATCTAAACTCAGCAAAAAAAGAAACGTCCTCTCAATGTCAACTGTGTTATTTTCAGCAAACTTAACATGTGTAAATATTTGTATGAACATAACAAGATTCAACAACTGAGACAAACTGAACAAGTTCAACAGATATGTGACTAACAGAAATTGAATAATGTGTCCCTGAACAAAGGGGGAGTCAAAAGCAAAAGTAACAGTCAGTATCTGATGTGGCCACCAGCTGCATTAACTACTGCAGTGCATCTCCTCCTCATGGACTGCACCAGATTTGCCAGGTCTTGCTGTGAGATGTTACCCCACTCTTCCACCAAGGCACCTGTAAGTTCCCGGACATTTCTGGGGGGAATGGCCCTAGCCCTCACCCTCCGATCCAACAGGTCACAGACGTGCTAAATGGGATTGAGATCCGGGCTCTTTGCTGGCCATGGCAGAACACTGACATTCCTGTCTTGCAGGGAATCACTCACAGAACGAGCAGTATGGCTGGTGGCATTGTCATGCTGGAGGGTCGTGTCAGGATGAGCCTGCAGGAAGGGTACCACATGAGGGAGGAGGATGTCTTCCCTGTAACGCACAGCGTTGAGATTGCCTGCAATAACAACAAGCTTAGTCCGATGATGCTGTGACACATTGCGCCAGACCATGACGGACCCTCCACCTCCAAATCGATCTCGCTCCAGAG